>NC_069507.1:162263791-162458791 GCF_027579735.1 Bombina bombina | reverse complement strand
TTATTACAGCACTCAGTCTTTTTGGGTATGAGTCATGGCACATTTTGACTTGGCAAGATTTGCCCACTCTTCTTTGCAAAAACACTCCAAATCTGTCAGATTGCGAGGGCATCTCCTGTGCACAGCCCTCTTCAGATCACCCCACAGATTTTCAATCGGATTCAGGTCTGGGCTCTGGCTGGGCCATTCCAAAACTTTAATCTTCTTCTGGTGAAGCCATTCCTTTGTTGATTTGGTTGTATGCTTTGGGTTGTTGTCATGCTGAAAGAGGATGTTTTTTTCTCCAACATTGGTGTGTCCGGTCCACGACGTCATCCATAACTTGTGGGAATATTCTCTTCCCCAACAGGAAATGGCAAAGAGCACAGCAAAAGCTGTCCATATAGTCCCTCCTAGGCCCCGCCCACCCCAGTCATTCTCTTTGCCGCTGAACAAGCAGCATCTCCACGGAGATGGTGAAGAGTATGTGGTGTTTAGTTGTAGTTTTTTATTCTACTATCAAGAGTTTGTTATTTTAAAATAGTGCTGGTATGTACTATTTACTCTGAAACAGAAAAAGATGAAGAGTTCTGTTTGTGAGAGGAGTATGATTTTAGCAGCAGTAACTAAAATCGTTTGCTGTTTCCACATAGGACTGTTGAGATGAGATAACTTCAGTTGGGGGAAACGGCAGACTTTTCTGCTTAAGGTATGACTAGCCATATTTCTAACAAGACTGTGTAATGCTGGAAGGCTGTCATTTCCCCTCATGGGGACCGGTAAGCCATTTTATACAGCTTGATGTTGAAATTCACACTTTACAAACTTTGGGGAACGTTTTTTTTTACGTCAGGCACTGGTTTAGACACCTTCCCAGTCAGGAAGGACCTTCTCTGTAGTAGGCAGAGCCTCATTTCTCCAACATTGGTGTGTCCGGTCCACGGCGTCATCCTTACTTGTGGGATATTCTCTTCCCCAACAGGAAATGGCAAAGAGTCCCAGCAAAGCTGGCCATATAGTCCCTCCTAGGCTCCGCCCACCCCAGTCATTCTCTTTGCCGTTGCACAGGCAACATCTCCACGGAGATGGTTAAGAGTTTTTTGGTGTTTAAATGTAGTTTTTATTCTTCTATCAAGTGTTTGTTATTTTAAAATAGTGCTGGTATGTACTATTTACTCTGAAACAGAAAAGGATGAAGATTTCTGTTTGTGAGAGGAAGATGATTTTAGCAGACAGTAACTAAAATCGATTGCTGTTTCCACATAGGACTGTTGAGATGAAGTAACTTCAGTTGGGGGAAGCAGTTAGCAGACTTTTCTGCTTAAGGTATGACTAGCCATATTTCTAACAAGACCATGTAATGCTGGAAGGCTGTCATTTCCCCTCATGGGGACCGGTAAGCCATTTTCTTAGTCAAACAAACAGAATAAAGGGCTTATTATGGGCTAAAAAACTGGTAGACATTTTTATGGGCTAAATCGATTGCTTTATTTGTGCATTTTATTCATATTTATGCTGACAATTTGCATTTATAAACTTGGGGAACGTTTATTAAACGGCAGGCACTGTGTTAGACACCTTTTCCAGTCAGGGGGCCTTCCTAGTTGTAGACTGAGCCTCATTTTCGCGCCATTACTGCGCAGTTGTTTTTTGAGAGCAGGGCATGCAGATGCATGTGTGAGGATCTAAAAATTGCTGGAAAAGCTTCTAGAAGGCGTCAATTGGTATCGTATTCCCCTCTGGGCTTGGTTGGGTCTCAGCAAAGACTATAGCTGGGACTGTATAGGGGTTAAATTTATAAACGGCTCCGGTTCCGTTATTTTAAGGGTTAAAGCTCTGAAATTTGGTGTGCAATACTATTAATGCTTTAAGACACTGTGGTGAAATTTTGGTAATTTTTGAACAATTCCTTCATACTTTTTCACATATTCAGTAATAAAGTGTTTTCTGTTTAAAATTTAAAGAGACAGTAACGGTTTTGTTTTAAAACGTTTTTTGTGCTTTGTTGACAAGTTTAAGCCTGTTTAACATGTCTGTACCTTTAGATAAGCTATGTTCTATATGTATGAAAGCCAATGTGTCTCCCCATTTAAATTTATGTGATAATTGTGCCATAGCGTCCAAACAAAGTAAGGACAGTACTGCCACAGATAATGAAATTGCCCAAGATAATTCCTCAGATGAGGGGAGTAAACATGATACTACATCATCTCCTACTGTGTCTACACCAGTTTTGCCCATGCAGGAGGCCCCTAGTACATCTAGTGCGCCAATGCTTATTACCATGCAACAATTAACGGCTGTAATGGATAACTCCATAGCAAATATTTTATCCAAAATGCCTACTTATCAGAGAAAGCGCGATTGCTCTGTTTTAAACACTGAAGAGCAGGAGGGCGCTGATGATAATTGTTCTGTCATACCCTCACACCAATCTGAAGGGGCCATGAGGGAGGTTTTGTCAGATGGAGAAATCTCAGATTCAGGAAAGATTTCTCAACAAGCTGAACCTGATGTTGTGACATTTAAATTAGAACATCTCCGCGCACTGCTTAAGGAGGTGTTATCTACTCTGGATGATTGTGACAACTTGGTCATTCCAGAGAAATTATGCAAGATGGACAAGTTCCTAGAGGTTCCGGTGCACCCCGACGCTTTTCCTATACCCAAGCGGGTGGCGGACATAGTAAATAAGGAGTGGGAAAAGCCAGGCATATCTTTTGTTCCCCCCCCTATATTTAAGAAATTATTTCCTATGGTCGACCCCAGAAAGGACTTATGTCAGACAGTCCCTAAGGTCGAGGGGGCAGTTTCTACTCTAAACAAACGCACTACTATTCCTATCGAAGATAGTTGTGCTTTCAAAGATCCTATGGATAAAAAATTGGAGGGTTTGCTTAAAAAGATTTTTGTACAGCAAGGTTACCTTCTACAACCTATTTCGTGCATTGTTCCTGTCACTACAGCAGCGTGGTTCTGGTTCGAGGAACTAGAAAAGTCGCTCAGTAGAGAGACTCCATATGAGGAGGTTATGGACAGAGTTCACGCACTTAAATTGGCTAACTCTTTTATTTTAGATGCCGCTTTGCAATTAGCTAGATTAGCGGCGAAAAATTCAGGGTTTGCTATCGTGGCGCGCAGAGCGCTTTGGCTAAAGTCTTGGTCAGCGGATGTGTCATCCAAGACAAAATTGCTTAACATCCCTTTCAAAGGTAAAACTCTATTTGGACCAGAATTGAAAGAGATTATTTCAGACATCACTGGGGGAAAGGGCCACGCCCTTCCACAAGATAGGTCTTTCAAGGCTAAAAATAAGTCTAATTTTCGTCCCTTTCGCAATTTCAGGAACGGACCGGCCTCTAATTCTGCATCCTCTAAGCAAGAGGGTAATGCCTCAGAACCCAAACCAGCCTGGAAACCGATGCAAGGCTGGAACAAGGGTAAGCAGGCCAAGAAGCCTGCCGCTGCTAACAAAGCAGCATGAAGGAGTAGCCCCCGATCCGGGACCGGATCTAGTGGGGGGCAGACTCTCTCTCTTTGCTCAGGCTTGGGCAAGAGATGTTCAGGATCCCTGGGCGCTAGAAATAGTTTCTCAGGGTTATCTCCTGGAATTCAAGGAACTACCCCCAAGGGGAAGGTTCCACATGTCTCACTTATCCTCAAACCAAATAAAGAGACAGGCATTCTTACTTTGTGTAGAAGACCTGTTAAAGATGGGAGTGATACACCCAGTTCCAATAAAGGAACAAGGAATGGGATTTTATTCCAATCTGTTCGTAGTTCCCAAAAAAGAGGGAACTTTCAGACCAATTTTGGATTTGAAGATCCTAAACAAATTTCTCAGGGTACCATCGTTCAAGATGGAAACCATTCGAACGATTCTACCCACTATCCAGGAAAGTCAATTTATGACTACCGTGGATCTAAAGGATGCGTACCTACATATTCCTATCCACAAAGAACATCATCAGTTCCTAAGGTTCGCTTTTCTGGACAAGCATTACCAGTTTGTGGCCCTCCCATTCGGGTTAGCCACTGCTCCAGGATTTTCACAAAGGTGCTAGGGTCCCTTCTAGCGGTTCTAAGACCGAGGGGCATTGCAGTAGTACCTTACTTGGACGACATTCTAATACAAGCGTCGTCCCTGTCAAAAGCAAAGGCTCATACAGACATAGTTCTAGCCTTTCTCAGATCACACGGATGGAAGGTGAACATAGAAAAAAGTTCTCTGTCTCCGTCGACAAGAGTTCCCTTCTTGGGAACAATAATAGATTCCTTAGAAATGAGGATTTTTCTGACAGAGGTCAGAAAATCAAAACTTCTAAGCTCTTGTCAAGTGCTTCATTCTGTTCCTCGTCCTTCCATAGCGCAGTGCATGGAAGTAGTAGGGTTGATGGTTGCAACAATGGACATAGTTCCTTTTGCACGAATTCATCTAAGACCATTACAACTGTGCATGCTCAAACAGTGGAATGGGGACTATACAGACTTGTCTCCAATGATTCAAGTAGATCAGAAGACCAGAGATTCACTCCGTTGGTGGCTGACCCTGGACCATCTGTCCCAGGGAATGAGCTTCCGCAGACCAGAGTGGGTCATTGTCACGACCGACGCCAGTCTAGTGGGCTGGGAATCCCTAAAAGCTCAGGGTCTATGTTCTCGGGAAGAGTCTCTTCTCCCGATAAACATTCTGGAACTCAGAGCGATATTCAATGCTCTCAGGGCTTGGCCTCAACTAGCAAAGGCCAGATTCATAAGGTTCCAAACAGACAACATGACGACCGTTGCGTATATCAATCATCAGGGGGGAACAAGGAGTTCCCTGGCGATGAAAGAAGTGACCAAGATCATTCAATGGGCGGAGGATCACTCCTGCCACCTGTCTGCGATCCACATCCCAGGTGTGGAAAACTGGGAGGCGGATTTTCTGAGTCGTCAGACATTCCATCCGGGGGAGTGGGAACTCCATCCGGAGATCTTTGCCCAAATAACTCAATTATGGGGCATTCCAGACATGGATCTGATGGCGTCTCGTCAGAACTTCAAGGTTCCTTGCTACGGGTCCAGATCCAGGGATCCCAAGGCGACTCTAGTAGATGCACTAGTAGCACCTTGGACCTTCAACCTAGCTTATGTATTTCCACCGTTTCCTCTCATTCCCAGGCTGGTAGCCAGGATCAATCAGGAGAGGGCCTCGGTGATCTTGATAGCGCCTGCGTGGCCACGCAGGACTTGGTATGCAGACCTGGTGAATATGTCATCGGCTCCACCATGGAAGCTACCTTTGAGACAGGACCTTCTTGTTCAGGGTCCATTCGAACATCCAAATCTGGTCTCCCTCCAGCTGACGGCTTGGAGATTGAACGCTTGATTCTATCGAAGCATGGGTTTTCAGATTCTGTGATAGATACTCTGGTTCAGGCCAGAAAACCGGTAACTAGAAAGATTTACCATAAAATATGGAAAAAATATATCTGTTGGTGTGAATCCAAAGGATTCCCATGGGATAAGATAAAAATTCCTAAGATTCTCTCCTTTCTACAAGAAGGTTTGGAGAAAGGATTATCTGCAAGTTCTCTAAAGGGACAGATCTCTGCTTTATCTGTCTTACTACACAAAAGACTGGCAGCTGTGCCAGATGTTCAAGCATTTGTTCAGGCTCTGGTTAGGATCAAGCCTGTTTACAGACCTTTGACTCCCCCCTGGAGTCTAAATCTAGTTCTTTCAGTTCTTCAAGGGGTTCCGTTTGAACCTTTACATTCCATAAATATTAAGTTACTATCTTGGAAAGTTTTGTTTTTGGTTGCCATTTCTTCTGCTAGAAGAGTTTCAGAGTTATCTGCTCTGCAGTGTTCTCCGCCCTATCTGGTGTTCCATGCAGATAAGGTGGTTTTGCGTACTAAGCCTAGTTGTACCTTCTTTATGTCCGAATCCAGTTTCAAAGAA
Organism: Bombina bombina; assembly: GCF_027579735.1. Classification (NCBI taxonomy): domain Eukaryota; kingdom Metazoa; phylum Chordata; class Amphibia; order Anura; family Bombinatoridae; genus Bombina; species Bombina bombina. Next base: position 162,452,866 of record NC_069507.1, on the reverse strand, counting down.
GGAACGTTTGTTACACAATTTGGACGTAGTCCGTGCTCTAAAATTCTATTTAGAGGCTACAAAAGATTTCAGACAAACATCTTCTTTGTTTGTTGTCTATTCTGGTAAAAGGAGAGGTCAAAAAGCGACTTCTACCTCTCTTTCTTTTTGGCTTAAAAGCATCATCCGATTGGCTTATGGGACTGCCGGACGGCAGCATCCTGAAAGAATCATAGCTCACTCCACTAGGGCTGTGGCTTCCACATGGGCCTTCAAGAACGAGGCTTCTGTTGACCAGATATGTAAGGCAGCGACTTGGTCTTCACTGCACACTTTTGCCAAATTTTACAAATTTGATACTTTTGCTTCTTCGGAGGCTATTTTTGGGAGAAAGGTTTTGCAAGCTGTGGTGCCTTCCGTTTAGGTAACCTGATTTGCTCCCTCCCTTCATCTGTGTCCTAAAGCTTTGGTATTGGTTCCCACAAGTAAGGATGACGTCGTGGACCGGACACACCAATGTTGGAGAAAACAGAATTTATGCTTACCTGATAAATTACTTTCTCCAACGGTGTGTCCGGTCCACGGCCCGCCCTGGTTTTTTAATCAGGTCTGATGAATTATTTTCTCTAACTACAGTCACCACGGTACCATATGGTTTCTCCTATATATATTTCCTCCTGTCCGTCGGTCGAATGACTGGGGTGGGCGGAGCCTAGGAGGGACTATATGGCCAGCTTTGCTGGGACTCTTTGCCATTTCCTGTTGGGGAAGAGAATATCCCACAAGTAAGGATGACGCCGTGGACCGGACACACCGTTGGAGAAAGTAATTTATCAGGTAAGCATAAATTCTGTTTTTCGCGCCATTACTGCGCAGTTACTTTTGAGAGCAGGACATGCAGCTGCATGTGTGTGGGTCTGAAAGTAGTTGAAAAGGTTCCTAGAAGGCTTCATTTGGTATCGTATACCCCCCTGGGTTTGGTAAAGTCGCAGCAAAGGCTGTAGCTGGGACTGTAGAGGGGTTAAAACTGTAAACGGCTCCGGTTTCGTCATTTTAAGGGTTAAAGGTCTGAAAATTTGGGGTGCAATGCTTTGAATGCTTTAAGACACTGTGGTGAAAATTTGGTTAAAATTGAACAATTCCTTCATAGTTTTTCACATATTCAGTAATAAAGTGTGCCCTGTTTAAAATTTAAAGAGACAGTAACGGTTTTGTTTTAAAACGGTTTTTGTACTTTATTGACAAGTTTAAGCCTGTTTAACATGTCTGTGCCTTCAGATAAACTATGTTCTGTATGTATGGAAGCCAATGTGTCTCCCCCTTCAAAATTGTGTGATAATTGTGTCATAGCGTCCAAACAAAGTAAGGACAGTACTGCCACAGATAGTAAAGTTGCCCAAGATGATTCATCAGATGAAGGGAGTAGACATAGTTCTACATCATCTCCTTCTGTGTCTACACCAGTTTTGCCCACGCAGGAGACCCCTAGTACTTCTAGCGCGCCAATGCTTGTTACTATGCAACAATTGACGGCAGTAATGGATAACTCCATAGCAAATATTTTATCCAAAATGCCTGCATTTCAGAGAAAGCGCGATTGCTCTGTTTTAAACACTGTAGAGCAGGAGGGCGCTGATGATAATTGCTCTGTCATACCCTCACACCAATCTGAAGTGGCCATGAGGGAGGTTTTGTCAGATGGGGAAATTTCTGATTCAGGTAGAATTTCTCAACAGGCAGAACCTGATGTTGTGACATTTAAATTTAAATTAGAGCATCTCCGCGCACTGCTTAAAGGGACACTCAAGCCAAAATTAAACTTCATGATTCAGATAGAACATGCAAGTTTAAACAACTTTCCAATTTACTTTCATTAACAAAATGTGCACAGTCTTTTTATATTTACACTTTTTGAGTCACCAACTCAAACTGAGCATGTGCAAGAATTCACAGCATATACATATATGCATTTGTGATTGGCTGATGGCTGTCACATGATACAGGGGGAGTGGAAATATACATAGCTTAGCAATTTATTTAACAAAAAACTACTTCTCATTTGAAGTTCAGACTAAGTGCTATTGCATTGTCTTCTTATCATGCATTTGTTAATTATGCAAATCTACTGTATTGACTGGTCCTTTAAGGAGGTTCTATCTACTCTGGATGATTGTGACAACCTGGTCGTTCCAGAAAAATTGTGCAAGATGGACAAGTTCCTAGAGGTTCCGGTGCACCCCGACGCTTTTCCTATACCCAAGCGGGTGGCGGACATAGTGAATAAGGAGTGGGAGAAGCCCGGCATACCTTTTGTCCCCCCTCCTATATTTAAGAAATTATTTCCTATGGTCGACCCCAGAAAGGACTTATGGCAGACAGTCCCTAAGGTTGAGGGGGCAGTTTCTGCACTAGCCAAGTGCACTACTTTTCCTATTGAGGATAATTGTGTTTTCAAGGATCCTATGGATAAAAAATTGGAGGGTTTGCTTAAAAAGATTTTTGTACAGCAAGGTTACCTCCTGCAACCTATTTTGTGCATTATTCCTGTCACTACAGCAGCGTGGTTCTGGTTCGAGGAACTAGAAAAGTCGCTTAGTAGAGAGACTCCGTATGAGGAGGTTATGGACAGAATTCACGCACTTAAGTTAGCTAATTCCTTTATTTTAGATGCCGCTTTGCAGTTAGCTAGATTAGCGGCGAAAAATTCAGGGTTTGCAATTGTGGCGCGCAGAGCGCTCTGGCTAAAGTCTTGGTCAGCGGATGTATCTTCCAAGACAAAATTGCTTAATATCCCTTTCAAGGGTAAAACCCTTTTTGGGCCAGAATTGAAAGAGATTTTCTCAGACATCACTGGGGGTAAGGGCCACGCCCTCCCACAAGATAGGCCTTTCAAGGCCAAGAATAAGTCTAATTTTCGTTCCTTTCGCAATTTCAGGAACGGACCGGCCTCCAACCCTGCAGCCTCTAGACAAGAGGGTAATGCTTCACAAACCAAACCAGCTTGGAAACCGATGCAAGGCTGGAACAAGGGTAAGCAGGCCAAGAAGCCTGCTGCTGCTACCAAAACAGCATGAAGGAGTAGCCCCCGATCCGGTACCGGATCTAGTAGGGGGCAGACTCTCTCTCTTCGCTCAGGCTTGGGCAAGAGATGTTCAGGATCCCTGGGCACTAGAAATAGTTTCTCAGGGTTATCTTCTGGAATTCAAGGAACTACCCCCAAGAGGAAGGTTCCACATGTCTCACTTATCTTCAAACCAAATAAAGAGACAGGCATTCTTACATTGTGTAGAAGACCTGTTAAAAATGGGAGTGATACACCCAGTTCCAACCGTGGAACAAGGAATGGGGTTTTACTCAAATCTGTTTGTAGTTCCCAAAAAAAGAGGGAACTTTCAGACCAATTCTGGATTTAAAGATCCTAAACAAATTTCTCAGAGTGCCATTGTTCAAAATGGAAACTATTCGAACGATTTTACCTACAATCCAGGAGGGTCAATTTATGACTACCATGGATCTAAAGGATGCGTATCTACATATTCCTATCCACAAAGATCATCATCAGTTCCTAAGGTTCGCCTTTCTGGACAAACATTACCAGTTTGTGGCTCTCCCATTCGGGCTAGCCACTGCTCCAAGGATTTTCACAAAGGTACTCGGGTCCCTTCTAGCGGTTCTAAGACCAAGGGGCATTGCAGTGGCACCTTACTTGGACGACATTCTGATACAAGCGTCGTCTCTTTCAAAGGCAAAGGCTCACACAGACATCGTTCTGGCCTTTCTCAGATCTCACGGATGGAAAGTGAACATAGAAAAAAGTTCCCTGTCTCCGTCGACAAGAGTTCCTTTCTTGGGGACAATAATAGATTCTTTAGAAATGAAGATTTTCCTGACAGATGTCAGAAAGTCGAAGCTTCTAAACGCTTGTCAAGTTCTTCACTCTGTTCCACGACCTTCCATAGCTCAGTGCATGGAAGTAGTAGGGTTGATGGTTGCAGCAATGGACATAGTTCCTTTTGCGCGAATTCATCTAAGACCATTACAACTGTGCATGCTGAAACAGTGGAATGGGGACTATACAGACTTGTCTCCAGTGATTCAAGTAGATCAGAAGACCAGAGACTCACTCCGTTGGTGGCTAACCCAGGATCACCTGTCCCAGGGAATGAGCTTCAGCAGACCAGAGTGGGTCATCGTCACGACCGACGCCAGTCCAGTGGGCTGGGGCGCGGTCTGGCACTCCCTGAAAGCTCAGGGGCTATGGTCTCGGGAAGAGTCTCTTCTCCCGATATAAACATTCTGGAACTGAGAGCGATATTCAATACTCTCAGGGCTTGGCCTCAACTAGCAAAGGCCAGATTCATAAGATTCCAATCAGACAACATGACGACTGTTGCTTACATCAACCATCAGGGGGGAACAAGGAGTTCCCTGGCGATGAGAGAGGTGACCAAAATCATAAAATGAGCGGAGGATCACTCCTGCCACCTATCTGCGATCCACATCCCAGGAGTGGAAAACTGGGAGGCGGATTATCTGAGTCGTCAGACATTCCATCCGGGGGAGTGGGAACTCCACCCGGAGATATTTGCCCAGTTGACTCAATTATGGGGCATTCCAGACATGGATCTGATGGCGTCTCGTCAGAACTTCAAGGTTCCTTGCTACGGGTCCAGATCCAGGGATCCCAAGGCGACTCTAGTGGATGCATTAGTAGCGCCTTGGACCTTCAACATAGCTTATGTGTTTCCACCGTTTCCTCTCATTCCCAGGCTGGTAGCCAGGATCAAGCAGGAGAGGGCCTCGGTGATCTTGATAGCTCCTGCGTGGCCACGCAGGACTTGGTATGCAGACCTGGTGAATATGTCATCTGCTCCACCATGGAAGCTACCTTTGAGACAGGATCTTCTAGTACAAGGTCCATTCGAACATCCAAATCTAGTTTCCCTCCAGCTGACGGCTTGGAAATTGAACGCTTGATTTTATCTAAGCATGGGTTTTCTGATTCTGTAATAGATACTCTGGTACAAGCCAGAAAACCTGTAACTACAAAAATTTACCATAAAATATGGAAAAGATATATCTGTTGGTGTGAATCCAAGGGATTCTCATGGAGTAAGATCAAAATTCCTAGGATCCTTTCCTTTCTCCAAGAAGGTTTGGATAAGGGATTATCAGCGAGTTCTCTAAAGGGACAGATTTCTGCTTTATCTGTCTTGTTACACAAACGACTGTCAGCTGTGCCTGATGTTCAAGCTTTTGTTCAGGCTTTGGTCAGGATCAAGCCTGTTTACAGACCTTTGACTCCTCCCTGGAGTCTGAATTTAGTTCTTTCAGTTCTTCAAGGGGTTCCGTTTGAACCTCTACATTCCATAGATATCAAGATGTTATCTTGGAAAGTTCTGTTTTTGGTTGCTATTTCTTCTGCTAGAAGAGTTTCTGAGTTATCTGCTTTGCAGTGTAATCCGCCCTATCTGGTGTTCCATTCAGATAAGGTTGTTTTGCGTACTAAACCTGGTTTCCTTCCAAAGGTTGTTTCCAACAAGAATATTAACCAGGAAATAGTTGTGCCTTCTTTGTGTCCGAATCCAGTTTCAAAGAAGGAACGTTTGTTACACAATTTAGATGTAGTTCGTGCTTTAAAGTTCTATTTAGAAGCAACAAAGGATTTCAGACAAACGTCTTCTCTGTTTGTCGTTTATTCTGGCAAGAGGAGAGGTCAAAAAGCTACTGCTACCTCTCTTTCCTTTGGGCTGAAAAGCATCATCCGATTGGCTTACGAGACTGCCGGACGGCAGCCTCCTGAACGCATCACAGCTCACTCTACTAGGGCTGTGGCTTCCACATGGGCCTTCAAGAACGAGGCTTCTGTTGATCAGATATGTAAGGCAGCGACTTGGTCTTCCCTGCACACTTTTGCCAAATTCTACAAATTTGATACTTTTGCTTCTTCAGAGGCTATTTTTGGGAGAAAGGTTTTGCAAGCCGTGGTGCCTTCTGTTTAGGTAACCTGATTGGCTCCCTCCCTTCATCCGTGTCCTAAAGCTTTGGTATTGGTTCCCACAAGTTATGGATGACGCCGTGGACCGGACACACCAATGTTGGAGAAAACAGAATTTATGCTTACCTGATAAATTACTTTCTCCAACGGTGTGTCCGGTCCACGGCCCGCCCTGGTTTTTTAATCAGGTTTGATGAATTTCTTTCTTTAACTACAGTCACCACGGCACCTTATGGTTTCTCCTGTTTTTTTCTCCTGTCCGTCGGTCGAATGACTGGGGTGGGCGGAGCCTAGGAGGGACTATATGGACAGCTTTTGCTGTGCTCTTTGCCATTTCCTGTTGGGGAAGAGAATATTCCCACAAGTTATGGATGACGCCGTGGACCGGACACACCGTTGGAGAAAGTAATTTATCAGGTAAGCATAAATTCTGTTTTTTCATCTTGACACTCTACCCCATAGCCCACACATATGAAGAAGTGAGATTGTTGTCACATGTACCACACAGCCAGTACTTGCCAGATATTCCTGCAGCTCCTTTAATGTTGCTGTAGGTCTCTTGGTAGCCTCCCAGACCAGTTTTCTTCTCGTCTTTTCATCAATTTTGGAGGGACATCCAGTTCTTGGTAATGTCACTGTTGTGCCATATTTTCTCCACTTGATGATGACTGTCTTCACTGTGTTCCATGGTATATCTAATGCCTTAGAAATTCTTTTGTACCCTTCTCCTGACTGATACCTTTTAACAATGAGATCCCTCTGATGCTTTGGAAGCGCTCTGTGGACCATGGCTTTTGCTGTGGGATGCGACTAACAAAATGTCAGGAAAGACCTACTAGAACAGCTGAACTTTATTTGGGGTTAATCAGAGGCACTTTAAATGATGGCAGGTGTATGCTGACTCCTATTTAACATGATTTTGAATGTGATTGCTTATTTCTGAACACAGCTACATCCCCAGTTATAAGAGGGTGTGCACACTTATGCAACCACATTATTTTAGTTTTTTTTTTTTTCTTCCCTCCACCTAAAAGATTTCAGTTTGTTTTTCAATTGAGTTGTACAGTTTATAGGTCACATTAAAGGTGGAAAAAGTTCTGAAATGATTTATCTGTCTCATTTTTTTACATCACAGAAACCTGACATTTTAACAGGGGTATATATATATATATATATATATATATATATATATATATATATATATATATATATATATATAAACACACATTTATATGGGGAGAGGAACCAACATTATCTTAATTTAGTTATATTTAATTTGGTGCAGACCCTGTAAAACACGTATATAGACTTAAAAAAGCAGAAAGAAACAAAGGGGGAGACTGTCGTGACCCCACAATAGCCAGGGATTTCAGCACTCAAAATTCTTATATGAAATAACTAGGTCAATCACACACATTATTTAATTAATCAAAAAGTGAAGTTTATTTTGGTCATTTTCACTCCGGTGCAAATTACACAACCCCTAAACGAAACCACATACATATTAATCGCAAAATTATTTATTATATGCAAATAATCTCATACATCTTACATACAATATGTATAGTAAGTATATGAAAGCTGGCCAGCTCACATATGGTTAACTCAATACAAAGAACTTCAAATATAGCACTAAATTGCAACACCCCTGCCAGAGGGTAGCCCTGTACTCCCACAGGAATCTGCTACCATGGGTTACAAATGGGGATCCATGCAAAAAGCATTTCACAGTTAAATGGCAACACCTCTCTCAGAGGATAACCCAATGAATTTTGGAAATCTGTTATCATGAGACAAACCGCCTGAGGATCTATGCCAAATACATTTTTAACACTGTATCAATGAAGCAATGTTATATAGATTGTATATACTTCACACAATTTACGCACTATATAAGATGAACAACTCCCCAACCAGAGGGTAGCACCATTCACATAAAGAGGTATAAGCTACCATGGAGACTTTCCAGGATCTATGTTCAAATTATAATAAATGCGTAGTTACAGCCACATATATGGACACACATTAGCATAGCAAAGTAACAAAGTAAACCGTTCTGGTAAGAACCATTACAAATATGGTGCTTATGCAGCGTTTTATAAGCATGTCAGTTCCAATCCAACACTGCTTAAGCTGTAGTGCATAGTGTTGTTAACCACTTATTTCCACAGAAAATGCCTTGCATTGTAAAGATACGAACACGTAAGTCCGTTAATACGTTACTGTAACTTGTTTTCGTTAAGGAGTCCTCCACTTCCAAGGTCTTTAATGTTGCTTTATCCAGAAACAAGACATGTTATTCATCCGTGGCTGTAGATGACTGTATTAAGCATACATCGAGTAAACCAGGGAGCCGGTTCTCAGCTTGAGAAAATGACGTCACACGCCAACGGCCGTTTCACCCCCCACGTGACCAAACGTCATAGGGGCTTCCTCAGGGCATATACCTTAGATCTCCATGTGTGGTCCTTATAAACACAGCCCATATTTCGGATTGGTGAAATACTATTAGTGTGATTAGAGCGACAATATCAAAAAGAGGCTTACTAAGTAAAAATATATTGCATATATCTATCTTTACTTATTTTGTTAGCACAAAATCGCTATTTCTCTTGTAAGGTGTATCCAGTCCACGGATCATCCATTACTTGTGGGATATTCTCATTCCCAACAGGAAGTTGCAAGAGGACACCCACAGCAGAGCTGTTATATAGCTCCTCCCCTAACTGCCATATCCAGTCATTCTCTTGCAACTCTCAACACGCATGGAGGTAGTAAGAGAGAGTGGTGAAATATAGTTAGTTTTTTTATCTTCAATCAAAAGTTTGTTATTTTAAATGGTACCGGAGTTGTACTATTTTATCCCAGGCCGTAAATAGAAGAAGAATCTGCCTGAGTGTTCTATGATCTTAGCGGGTTGTAACTAAGATCCATTGCTGTTCTCACATATGTCTGAGGAGTGAGGTAACTTCAGCGGGAGAATGGCGTGCAGGTTACTCTACTATGAGGTATGTGCAGTTACAATTTTTTCTAGAAATGGAAAATGCTAGAAAATGCTGCTGATACCGGATTAATGTAAGTTAAGCCTGAATACAGTGATTTAATAGCAACTGGTATCATGCTTACTCTCAGGGGTAATACCCTTATAAAATTGCAATATAAAACGTTTGCTGGCATGTTTAATCGTTTTTATATATGCTTTGGTGATAAAACTTTATTGGGGCCTAGTTTTTTTCCACATGGCTGGCTTAAATTTTGCCTAGAAACAGTTTCCTGAGGCTTTCCACTGTTGTAGTATAAAAGTTACAGTTGTTGCAGTTAAAATTACAAACTGTGATATCCAGCTTCCCTCAGGAGTCCCCCTATATGCTATAGGACATCTCTAAAGGGCTCAAAGGCTTTCCAAAGTCGTTTATTGGGGTTGGTAGGGCCACAGCAGGCTGTGGCAGTTTGTGGTGTCTGTTAAAAAAGTCTATATCGTTTTTTTGATCCGTTTTTTGAATTAAGGGGTTAATCATCCATTTGCAAGTGGGTGCAATGCTCTGTTAACTTATTACATAAACTGTAAAAATTTTGTTTTATTTACTGCCTTTTTTCACTGTTTTTCAAATTTTGACAAAATTTGTTTCTCTTAAAGGCACAGTACCGTTTTTTATATTTGCTTGTTAACTTGATTTAAAGTGTTTTCCAAGCTTGCTAGTCTCATTGCTAGTCTGTAAAAACATGTCTGACATAGAGGAAACTCCTTGTTCATTATGTTTAAAAGCCATGATGGAACCCCCTCTTAGAATGTGTACCAAATGTACTGATTTCACTTTAATCAATAAAGATCATATTCTGTCTTTAAAAAAATTTATCACCAGAGGAATCTGACGAGGGGGAAGTTATGCCGACTAACTCTCCCCACGTGTCAGATCCTTTGACTCCCGCTCAAGGGACTCACGCTCAAATGGCGCCAAGTACATCTAGGGCGCCCATAGCGATTACTTTACAAGACATGGCGGCAGTCATGGATAATACACTGTCAGCGGTATTAGCCAGACTACCTGAATTTAGAGGTAAGCGAGATAGCTCTGGGGTTAGACGAAATGCAGAGCATACTGACGCTTTAAGAACCATGTCTGATACTGCCTCACATTATGCAGAAGCTGAGGAAGGAGAGCTTCAGTCTGTGGGTGATGTTTCTGACTCAGGAAAGATGATGCAACCTGATTCTGATATTTCTACATTTAAATTTAAGCTTGAACACCTCCGCGTGTTTCTCAGGGAGGTTTTAGCTGCTCTGAATGACTGTGATACAATTGTAGTGCCAGAGAAATTGTGTAGACTGGATAAATACTATGCAGTGCCGGTGTGTACTGATGTTTTTCCAATACCTAAAAGGTTTACAGAAATTATTAATAAGGAATGGGATAGACCAGGTGGGATAGACCAGGTGTTTCCAATAGACGCCACCACACGGGACTTATGACAGACAGTTCCTAAGGTGGAGGGAGCAGTTTCTACTTTAGCAAGGCTTACTACTATCCCTGTCGAGGACAGTTGTGCTTTTTTAGATCCAATGGATAAAAAATTAGACGGTTACCTTAAGAAAATGTTTATTCAATAAGGTTTTATCCTACAGCCCCTTGCATGCATTGCTCCTGTCACTGCTGCTGCGGCGTTCTGGTTTGAGTCTCTGGAAGAGGCTTTACAGGTAGCGACTCCATTGGATGACATACTTGGCAAGCTTAGAGCACTTAAGCTAGCCAATTCCTTTGTTTTCTGATGCCATTGTTCATTTGACTAAACTAACGGCTAAGAATTCTGGTTTTGCTATACAGGCGCGCAGGGCGCTATGGCTTAAATCATGGTCAGCTGACGTGACTTCAAAATCTAAGCTGCTTAACATTCCCTTCAAGGGGCAGACCCTATTCGGGCCTGGTTTGAAGGAGATTATTGCTGATATCACTGGAGGAAAAGGTCATGCCCTTCCTCAGGACAGGTCCAAATCAAGGGCCAAACAGTCTAATTTTCGTGCCTTTTGAAACTTCAAGGCAAGTGCGGCATCAACTTCCTCTAATGCAAACAAGAGGGAACTTTTACTCAGTCCAAGACGGTCTGGAGACCAAACCAGACCTGGGACAAAGGTAAGCAGGCCAAAAAGCCTGCTGCTGCCTCTAAGACAGCATGAAGGAACTGCCCCCTATCCGGTAACGGATCTAGTAGGGGGCAGACTTTCGCTCTTCGCCCAGGTGTGGGCAAGAAATGTCCAGGATCCCTGGGTGTTGGAAATTATATCCCAGGGATATCTTCTAGACTTCAAAGCTTCCCCCCCAAAAGGGAGATTTCACCTTTCACAATTATCTGCAAACCAGATAAAGAGAGAGGCATTCTTACACTGTGTACGAGACCTCCTAGTTATGGGAGTGATCCATCCAGTTCCAAAGGAGTAACAGGGACAGGGTTTTTACTCAAATCTGTTTGTGGTTCCCAAAAAAGAGGGAACCTTCAGACCAATTTTGGATCTAAAGATCTTAAACAAATTCCTCAGAGTTCCATCATTCAAGATGGAAACTATTCGTACCATCCTATCTATGATCCAGGAGGGTCAATATATGACTACAGTGGATTTAAAGGATGCTTATCTTCACATTCCGATAACAAAGATCATCATCGGTTTCTCAGGTTTGCCTTTCTAGACAGGCATTACCAGTTTGTAGCTCTTCCCTTTGGATTAGCTACAGCCCCAAGAATCTTTACGAAGGTTCTAGGGTCGCTTCTGGCAGTCCTAAGGCCGTGGGGCATAGCAGTGGCCCCTTATTTAGACGACATCCTGATACAGACGTCAAACTTCCAAATTGCCAAGTCTCATACGGACATAGTACTGGCATTTCTGAGATCGTATGGGTGGAAAGTGAACGAGGAAAAGAGTTCTCTATCCCCACTCACAAGAGTTTCCTTCCTAGGGACTCTGATAGATTCTGTAGAAATGAAAATTTACCCGACGGAGTCCAGGTTATCAAAGCTTCTAAATTCCTGCCGTGTTCTTCATTCCATTCCGCGCCCTTCGGTGGCTCAGTGCATGGAAGTAATCGGCTTAATGGTAGCGGCAATGGACATAGTGCCGTTTGCATGCCTACATCTCAGACCACTGCAACTATGCATGCTCAGTCAGTGGAACGGGGATTACACAGATTTGTCCCCTCTACTAAATCTGGATCAAGGGACCAGGGATTCTCTTCTCTGGTGGCTATCTCGGGTCCATCTGTCCAAAGGTATGACCTTTCGCAGGCCAGATTGGACAATTGTAACAACAGATGCCAGCCTTCTAGGTTGGAGTGCAGTCTGGAACTCCCTGAAGGCTCAGGGATCGTGGACTCAGGAGGAGACACTCCTTCCAATAAATATTCTGGAAGAGCGATATTCAATGCTTTTCAGGCTTGGACTCAGTTAGCAACTCTGAGGTACATCAGATTTCAGTCGGACAACATCACGACTGTGGCTTACATCAACCATCAAGGGGGAACAAGAAGTTCCCTAGCGATGTTAGAAGTCTCAAAGATAATTCGCTGGGCAGAGACTCACTCTTGCCACCTATCAGCTATCCATATCCCAGGTGTAGAGAACTGGGAGGCGGATTTTTTAAGTCATCAGACTTTTCATCCAGGAGAGTGGGAACTCCATCCGGAGGTGTTTGCACAATTGATTCATCGTTGGGGCAAACCAGAACTGGATCTCATGACGTCTCGATAGAACGCCAAACTTCCTTGTTACGGATCCAGGTCCAGGGATCCTAAGGCGACGCTAATAGATGCTCTAGCAGCGCCCTGGTCTTTCAACCTGGCGTATGTGTTTCCACCGTTTCCTCTGCTCCCTCGACTGATTGCCAAGGTCAAGCAGGAGAGAGCATCGGTGATTTTGATAGCGCCTGCGTGGCCACGCAGGACCTGGTATGCAGATCTGGTGGACATGTCATCCTTTCCACCATGGACTCTGCCTCTGAGACAGGACCTTCTACTTTAGGGTCCTTTCAACCATCCAAATCTAATTTCTCTGAGACTGACTGCCTGGAGATTGAACGCTTGATTTTATCAAAGCGTGGCTTCTCAGAGTCAGTCATTGATACCTTAATACAGGCACGAAAGCCTGTCACCAGGAAAATTTACCATAAAATATGGCGTACATATCTTTATTGGTGTGAATCCAAGGGTTAGGATTCCCAGGATATTATCTTTTCTCCAAGATGGTTTGGAAAAAGGATTGTCAGCTAGTTCCTTAAAAGGACAGATTTCTGCTCTGTCTATTCTTTTGCACAAGCGTCTGGCAGATGTTCCAGACGTTCAGGCATTTTGTCAGGCTTTGGTTAGAATCAAGCCTGTGTTTAAACCTGTTGCTCCCCCATGGAGCTTAAATTTGGTTCTTAGGGTTCTTCAAGGAGTTCCGTTTGAACCTCTTCATTCCATAGATATCAAACTTTTATCTTGGAAAGTTCTGTTTTTGGTAGCTATTTCCTCGGCTCGTAGAGTCTCCAAGTTATCTGCTTTACAATGTGATTCTCCTTATCTGATCTTCCATACGGATAAGGTAGTCCTGCGTACCAAACCTGGGTTTTTACCTAAGGTGGTATCTAACAAGAATATCAATCAAGAGATTGTTGTTCCATCCTTGTGTCCTAATCCTTCTTCAAAGAAGGAACGTCTATTACACAATCTGGACGTGGTTCATGCTTTAAAGTTTTACTTACAAGCTACTAAAGATTTTTGTCAAACATCTGCTTTGTTTGTTGTCTACTCTGGACAGAGGAGAGGTCAAAAGGCTTCGGCAACCTCTCTTTCTTTTTGGCTAAGAAGCATAATCCGCTTAGCCTATGAGACTGCTGGCCAGCAGCCTCCTGAAAGGATTACAGCTCATTCTACTAGAGCTGTGGCTTCCACTTGGGCCTTTAAAAATGAGGCTTCTGTTGAACAGATTTGCAAGGCGGCGACTTGGTCTTCGCTTCATACTTTTTCAAAATTCTACAAATTTGATACTTTTGCTTCTTCGGAGGCTATTTTTGGGAGAAAGGTTTTACAGGCAGTGGTACCTTCCGTTTAAAGTACCTGCCTTGTCCCTCCCTTCATCCGTGTACTTTAGCTTTGGTATTGGTATCCCACAAGTAATGGATGATCCGTGGACTGGATACACCACAAGAGAAATACATTTATCAGGTAAGCATAAATTGTGTTTTTAGGTGCATTGATCAATGCCCAGTGGAAGCTGAACAAACAGTGGGAATAAAATGTATCAGACACAATTAGTATCTAAGAAATTATGGGTATAGGTTAACCTAATAATTGTTAACAAATTAATTAATATATACAGCAACATCATTACAAAAAAAGGGGCGAAATCTAATTTTTCATTAAGCCCTTTTGGGGACAAGGTTTTCAACCTGTAAATACCTCCTTTCTAAGTAGTAAGTTATCAATGTCGCCACCTCTGCCATACAGGGAGCATTTCTCAATCCCTATTACTTTGAGACTCTCAGTTGAACAATTGTGGCACGTTTTGAAATGTAGAGCTATATTGCTATTTATAGTTCCCTCTTTTGCATTAGCAATATCATTGCGGTGTTCTGTTATTCTGTCCTTAAGAATTCTCTTTGTTTTTCCTGTGTAAAAAAGTGGACATGGACAGTACAAGAGGTATATAACATCAGATTTACAATTAATAAATTGTCTGATTTCATATGTTTTATAACCTGTACTAAACTGCTTAGTTTTTACAACAAATTTACAAAAGACGCAATTGCCACATTGAAAACAACCTTGTAGCTTTTGGCGTTTTTCTAGCCAATTTTGTGCCTTGGGGTTGCGTGTAAAATCGCTCTTAACCAATTTATCTTTTAAATTGGGACCCCTACGTGCAACTCGTGATGGAAAATCACCCACCACACTTTTTACATTATCATCTGAAAGCAGAAATTGCCATTTGTTTTTTAGTATATTTCGAACTTGGTTCCAATGTCCATTATATTCAGTAACAAATCTTACCCTGTTATCTGTTTTTTTCTCTTTTTTGTCAAACAATAGAGAGTCCCTATTAGTCTTAAGCGCACAATTCATAGCATATTTTACATTTTGTTTTGAATAGCCTCATACTTTAAATCTATTAGACATCTTTTCAGCATGTATATTAAATGTAGTTTTACTGGAACAGTTTCTTCGTAACCTAAGTAATTGTCCAATAGGGATCCCTTTAATAAGGAACGGTGGGTGATGACTTGAAGCAAGTAGTAGCGTGTTAGTGGCTGTACTTTTTTTGTAAATCTCAGTGGTAAGTCTTTTACCCTCTTTTTTTAATTTTTATATACAAGAATGACAATACAGTAGTGCTATAGTCATATGTAAGAAAAATATTTAGATTATTCTTATTTAGATTGGCCACAAATTCTTTTAAAAGGTCCAACGATCCTTTCCAGAGAATAAATATGTCGTCCACATATCGGCGCCATATTAATACTGAGGAGACTATCCATTGGTTAAATTCTTCAAAGACAGTAAGGAGCTCCCATAGGCCTAGATGTAGACAGGCATAGGAAGGGGCACAAGTAGCCCCCATCGCCGTGCCTCTTATTTGTTTGTAAAATTTATTATCAAATTTAAACACGTTGTTCTCTAAAATGAACTTTAATAATTCCACCAAGAACTCAGTATGCTTGTCAAATTGCTTACCCCGTGATTTAAGGAAATGTTGTGCAGCTAGAATTCCTAATTTATGCGGGATAGAGGAATAAAGTGCCTCAACATCCAGTGACACTAGGATAGTTTCTTCTTCTACCTCTATGCCATCTAAAGGGCTTAATGAAAAATTAGATTTTGCCCCTTTTTTGTAATGACGTTGCTGTATATATTAATTTGTTAACAATTATTAGGTTAACCTATACCCATAATTTCTTAGATACTAATTGTGCCTGATACATTTTATTCCCACTGTTTGTTCAGCTTCCACTGGGCATTGATCGATGCACCTAAAATAGCGATTTTGTGCTAACAAATAAAGTTTGCTTTATTTTTGATAAGTAAAGATAGATATATGCAATATATTTTTACTTAGTAAGCCTCTTTTTGATATTGTCGCTCTAATCACACTAATAGTATTTCACCAATCCGAAATATGGGCTGTGTTTATAAGGACCACACATGGAGACCTAAGGTATATGCCCTGAGGAAGCCCCTATGACGTTTGGTCACGTGGGGGGTGAAACGGACGTTGGCGTGTGACGTCATTTTCTCAAGCTGAGAACCGACTCCCTGGTTTACTCGATGTACGCTTAATACAGTCATCTACAGCCACGGATGAATAACATGTCTTGTTTCTGGATAAAGCAACGTTAAAGACCTTGGAAGTGGAGGACTCCTTAACGATAACAAGTTACAGTAATGTATTAACGGACTTACGTGTTCGTATCTTTACAATGCAAGGCATTTTCTGTGGAAATAAGTTGTTAACAACACTATGCACTACAGCTTAAGCAGTGCTGGATTGGAACTGACATGCTTATAAAACGTTGCATAAGCACCATATTTGTAATGGTTCTTACCAGAACGGTTTACTTTGTTACTTTGCTATGCTAATGTGTGTCCATATATGTGGCTGTAACTACGCATTTATTATAATTTGAACATAGATCCTGGAAAGTCTCCATGGTAGCTTATACCTCTTTATGTGAATGGTGCTACCCTCTGGTTGGGGAGTTGTTCATCTTATATAGTGCGTAAATTGTGTGAAGTATATACAATCTATATAACATTGCTTCATTGATACAGTGTTAAAAATTTCTTTGGCATAGATCCTCAGGCGGTTTGTCTCATGATAACAGATTTCCAATATTCATTGGGTTATCCTCTGAGAGAGGTGTTGCCATTTAACTGTGAAATGCTTTTTGCATGGATCCCCATTTGTAACCCATGGTAGCAGATTCCTGTGGGAGTACAGGGCTACCCTCTGGCAGGGGTGTTGCAATTTAGCGTTACATTTGAAGTTCTTTGTATTGAGTTAACCATATGTGAGCTGGCCAGCTTTCTTATACTTACTATACATATTGTATGTAAGAGGTATGAGATTATTTGCATATAATAAATAATTTTGCAATTAATATGTATGTTTCGTTTAGGGGACCCAGCTGTTGTGTAATTTGCACCGGAGTGAAAATGACCAAAAATAAACTTCACTTTTTGATTAATTAAATAATGTGTGTGATTGACCAAGTTATTTCATATAAGAATTTTGAGTACTGAAATCCCTGGCTGTTGTGGGGTCACGACAGTGTCCCCCTTTGTTTCTATATGTATATATGTGTGTGTGTGTGTATATATATATATATATATATATATATATACATACAGTTGTGCTCATAAGTTTACATACCCTGGCAGAATTTACGGTATGATTTCTTGGCCACTTTTCAGAGAATATGAATGATAACACAAAAACTTTTCTTTCACTCATGGTTAGTGTTTGGCTGAAGCCATTTATTATCAATCAACTCTGTTTACTCTTTTTAAATCATAATGACAACAGAAACTACCCAAATGACCCTGATCAAAAGCTTACATACCCTGGTGATTTTGGCCTGATAACATGCACACAAGTTGACACAAAGGGATTTGGATGGCTATTAAAGGTAACCATCCTCACCTGTGATCTGTTTGCTTGTAATTTGTGTGTGTGTGTGTGTATAAAAGGTCAATGAGTTTCTGGACTCCTGACAGACCCTTGCATCTTTCATCCAGTGCTGCACTGACGTTTCTGGATTCTGAGTCATGGGGAAAGAAAAAGAATTGTCAAAGGATCTGTGGGGAAAAAGGTAGTTGAACTGTATAAAACAGGAAAGGGATATAAAAAGATATCCAAGGAATTGAGAATGCAAATCAGCAGTGTTCAAACTCTAATCAAGAAGTGGAAAATGAAGCGTTCTGTTTGATAACATACTGCATTCATCTTGCCATCAATTCTGACCAAATTTCCTGTGCCTTTGCAGCTCACACATCCCCAAAACATCAGCGATCCACCTCCGTGTTTCACATTAGGAATGGTGTACCTATCATCATAGGCCTTGTTGAGTCTTCTCCAAATGTAGCGTTTATGGTTGTGGCCAAAAAGCTCAATTTTGGTCTCATCACTCCAAATGACTTTGTGCCAGAAGGTTTGAGGCTTGTCTCTGTGCTGTTTGGCGTATTGTAAGCGGGTTACTTTGTGGCATTTGCGTAGTAATGGCTTTCTTCTGGCGACTCAACCATGCAGCCCATCTTTCTTCAAATGCCTCCTTATTGTGCATCTTGAAACAGCCACACCACATGTCCTGTATTTCACCTGAAGTGATTTGTGAGTTTGTCTTTACATCCCGAACAATGTTCCTGGCAGTTGTGGCTTTGGTTTCAACAGAACCCCTCATTTTCCACTTCTTGATTAGAGTTTGAACACTGCTGATTTGCATTCTCAATTCATTGGATATCTTTTTATATCCCTTTCCTGTTTTATACAGTTCAACTACCTTTTCCCGCAGATCCTTTGAAAATTCTTTTGCTTTCCCCATGACTCAGAATCCAGAAACGTCAGTGCAGCACTGGATGAAAGATGCAAGGGTCTGTCAGGAGTCCAGAAACTCATTGACCTTTTATACACACACACTAATTACAAGCAAACAGATCACAGGTGAGGGTGTTTACCTTTAATAGCCATTCAAACCCCTTTGTGTCAACTTGTGTGCATGTTATCAGGCCCAAATCACCAGGGTATGTAAACTTTTGATCAGGGTCATTTGGGTAGTTTCTGCTGTCATCATGATTTAAAAAGAGTAAACGCAGTCGATTGGCTTCAGCCAAATACTAACCACGAGTGAAAGAAAAGTTTTTGTGTTATCATTCATATTCTCTGAAAAATGGCCAAGAAATAAATTCTGCCAGGGTATGTAAACTTATGAGCACAACTGTGTGTGTGTGTGTATGTATGTATGTGTATATGTATATACTGTGTGTATGTGTGTAGGTATGTATGTATGTATGTATATGTGTATATATATATATATATATATATATATATATGTGTATATGTATATACTGTGTGTGTATATATATGTGTGTGTGTGTGTATATATGTATGTGTGTATATATATATATATATATATATATATATATATATTGCTTGCATATTTAAAGGGACATTCAAGTCAAAATTACTTCCATTTAACAAAATGTTTACAGTCTATATACATATATATAGAGCTGCAACTACTAATCGATAATAATGGATTATGAAAATAGTTGGCAACTAATCTCAAAATCGATTAGTTGGTCTACGATTAGTTGGTTTGCACACTGCACCAGCTGATTCACGCCGATGAACTCCTGCACATGGTATTGTGTTTTATGGTTATGTCCTTAGTTTAAAGGACGTCTACAGACGTTTACTTTTCACTTTTTCAGGACAGTATAAGTTTCTTTTTAAATTTACAACTACTCCTGGCTTATGTGCAACCCAGAAATAATAGCAGTCATCATTTGGATTGTTTACATTAAATCAGGTGATTTAGGACTATGCTTGGTATGATATAGTGCCGTGCATGTTACAAAATTGTGGTTTGTACCAGATTCAACCTTTATAAGTATATATTTGTTATTTTAAGAGCAGGCTAGATATTTTTCCCTAACATTATAGCTGGTTATTTACCATTGCATATTGAAGTTTAAGATATTTTTATGTTAGAATGAAGTTCAGGTTTACTTTATTGAGACGCCCCATGCCAAGGAAGAAATCACTTTGCATTGGTGGAGCTAAATATTCCACCTTGGCAAAACCCTAGTATGTGCTTCTGAAGCACCTCAACATCATCTGAGCGCCTTCTCTCTGCTGCAGACAACATTGCTTACAAAAAGAGAGCCAGCCTCAGCCAGGTGCATGTGAATATGCTGACATTTTGGCATGCCAATGCAAAGTTTCTAAAAGAATGAATAACAGAATGTTATAAACAGTTATAACCTCTGGCTACCTCTTTCTAGTTCTACCTCTTTTCAAACAGTTTGTGGTTCTGTTTTGCTTAATTATAATACTGTGTTCTGTTGCTTAAAAATTGGACAAACCGTTTCGTCAATGTAAAGTTTTAGTCTAAAGTTTTATATTTGTAACACTCAGTATGTGGATTTCATTTTAAATACAGGAATAAAATATTGATGTTTTTATCCGATAAATCGAAAAAATAATTGGCTGATTAATAGATTAGGAGAATATCGTTAGTTGCATTGTTATTGGCTAATGGCTGTCACATGATACAGGAGGAGTAGAAATAGACATAACTTTGAAATTTGTCAGAAAAAAAAATTTACTACTCATTTGAAGTTCAGACTAAGTGCTATTGCATTGTCTTTTTATCATGCATTTTGTTGATTGGTCCTTTACTTGGTGTGGGTATTTTAAAGGGGAGCTTGCAATAGATTTGAAACTTGTGTGGCTCATTACTCATTTATATGCTTGTATAAATTACTGTTTAATGGTCCTTCTTTTCCTTCCCAGGTATTTCTTATATAGCTCCTCATCTAAACAACATGTACTTCCTGTCCATGTGTCAGAAATATGGTGTTTACAGCGTTGTGCGATGGTTATTTATACTTAAACTGATCCTAAGTGTTATCATGCTTTTGGCGGGACCGGACCATATATATCTGCTTTGTATATTTATAGCCAGGTTAGTATTTCCATAGTAACTAACGACTACACAGTGCTGATAAATTAAATCAAATTAATTGAATCTTTACAATTTGCACGTGTCCACCCTTAGAGTTTTTGCTTTTAGCTCCTATTGTGTGTATGTAGAGAGTGTGTGTTGTTTTTCTTACGAGTAATACAAGCGAAAAAAACTGATGAGCACAAACAGTCGCAATAAATCCCTAATTGCTTGCATGTAATTGTTAGCACTCCAGTCGTAATCTAGCAAGAGTCCATGAGCTAGTGACGTATGGGATATACAATCCTACCAGGAGGGGCAAAGTTTCCCAAACCTCAAAATGCCTACAAATACACCCCTCACCACACCCACAATTCAGTTTTACAAACTTTGCCTCCTATGGAGGTGGTGAAGTAATTTTGTGCTAGATTTCTACGTTGATATGCGCTTCTCAGCTCTTTTGAAGCCTGATTCCTCTCAGAGTACAGTGAATGTCAGCGGGATGTGAAGGGAGTATCACCTATTGAATGCAATGGTTTTCCTAACTGGGGATCTATTTCATAGGTTCTCTGTTATCGGTCTTAGAGATTCATCTCCTACTTCCCTTTTCAGATCGACGATATACTCTCATATTCCATTACCTCTACTAATAACCGTTTCAATACTGGTTTGGCTATCTGCTATATGTGGATAGGTGTCTTTTGGTAAGTATGTTTCATTTACTTAAGGCACTCTTAGCTATGGTTTGGCACTTTATATATAAAGTTCTAAATATATGTTTGTATTTATATTTGCCATGATTCAGGTTTTCAGTATATTTCCTTTTTGCAGACTGTCAGTTTCATATCTGGGAAATGAATTTTATAAAAAAAAAAAAAAAATCTTACCTGGGGTTTAGTCTTTTTCAAATTTTCCTCTTTTTCTAAATTGCGGCCTGTATTAGGCTCACGAGGGCGCAAAATGCTAACATTTATTGCGTCATTCTTGGCGCGAGACTTTTTTGGCGCAAAAGTTACGATCGTTGACGCAAATTCGTAATTTCCGGTGTCTTAGTTGGCACCGAGTCTTTCACAAGGTTGCGTCATCTATGACGCTAGAGTTTCGTTCCGGACGGTTTTGACGCCAAAAAATATTTTTCTGTTTGGGGTGCGTCATACTTGGCGCCAAACATTTTCATTATTTCAGACCCCATTCCTTTTTGCCTCTGGCCTTTTTTTCTATGTCAGAGGCCTATGCTGTTTGCATTTTTTCCCATTCCTGAAAACTGTCATATAAGGAAATTGATAATTTTGCTTTATATGTTGTTTTTTCTCTTACATGCTGCAAGATGTCTCAATCTGATCCTGTCTCAGAATCTACTGTTGGAATCCTGCTGCCTGATATCGGTTCTACCAAAGCTAAGTGCATTTGTTGTAAGCTTGTGGAGACTATACCTCCAGCTGTGGTTTGTAATAGTTGTCATGATAAACTTTTACATGCAGATAATGTTTCCATCAGTAGTAGTTCATTACCTGTGGCTGGTCCATCAACATCTAATGCTCAAGATATTCCTGTAAATTTAAGAGAATTTGTTTCTGATTCCATTCAGAAGGCTTTGTCTGCCATTCCGCCTTCTAATAAACGTAAAAAGGTCTTTTTAAACTTCTCATAGAGTTGATGAAATTTCAAATGACCGACAACATACTGATTTATCTATCTCTGATGAGGATCTGTCTGATTCAGAAGATCCTGCCTCAGATATTGACACTGACAAATCCTCTTATTTATTTAAAATGGAGTATATTCGTTCTTTATTAAAAGAAGTGTTGATTGCATTAGATATGGAGGAGACTAGTCCTCTTGATATTAAAACTAGTAAACGTTTAAATTCTGTTTATAAGCCTCATGTAGTTATTCCAGAGGTTTTTCCAGTTCCTGATGCTATTTCAGGTATGATTTCAAGGGAATGGAATAGATTGGGTACCTCTTTTTCTACTTCTTCACGGTTTAAAAAATTGTATCCTTTGCCAACTGATAGATTGGAGTTTTGGGAAAAAATCCCCAAGGTTGATGGGGCCATCTCGACTCTTGCTAAGCGTACTACTATTCCTACCGAAGATAGTTTTTCTTTTAAAGATCCTTTAGATAGGAAGCTTGAATCTTATCTAAGGAAGGCTTATTTATGTTCAGGTCATCTTCTTAGGCCTGCTATTTCTTTGGTGGATGTTGCAGCTGCTTCAACTTTTTGGTTGGAAACTTTAGCACAACAAGTATCAGATCATAATGTTTATAGCATTGTTAAATTAATTCAACATGCTAATAATTTCATTTGTGATGCCATTTCTCCAACATAGGTGTGTCCGGTCCACGGCGTCATCCTTACTTGTGGGATATTCTCTTCCCCAACAGGAAATGGCAAAGAGCCCAGCAAAGCTGGTCACATGATCCCCCCTAGGCTCCGCCTTCCCCAGTCATTCTCTTTGCCGTTGTACAGGCAACATCTCCACGGAGATGGCTTAGAGTTTTTTGGTGTTTAAATGTAGTTTTATTACTTCAATCAAGAGTTTGTTATTTTAAAATAGTGCTGGTATGTACTATTTACTCTGAAACAGAAAAGAGATGAAGATTTCTGTTTGTAAGAGGAAGATGATTTTAGCAACCGTTACTAAAATCGATGGCTGTTCCACGCAGGACTGTTGAGATGAAGTAACTTCAGTTGGGGGAACAGTGTGCAGACTTTTACTGCTTGAAGTATGACACATTTCTAACAAGACTTGGTAATGCTGGAAGCTGTCATTTTCCCTATGGGATCCGGTAAGCCATTTTAATAACAATTTATAAAGGGCTTCACAAGGGCTTTAAAGACTGGTAGACATTTTTCTGGGCTAAAACGTTTGTTTTATAAGCATGTTTAATGGTTTATTACTCTGAGGAGTTGTTTTTATCTGGGATATGTTGGTAATTAAAACGGCAGGCACTGTTTTGGACACCTTTTTCACTGGGGGCCTTCTCTAGTCTTAGGCAGAGCCTCAGTTTCGCGCCACTAATGCGCAGTTGTTTTTGGGAGTCAGAGCATGCAGATGCATGTGTGAGGAGCTCAGATACATTGAAAAAGCGTCCTGAAGGCGTCATTTGGTATCGTATTCCCCTCTGGGCTTGGTTGGGTCTCAGCAAAGCAGATACCAGGGACTGTATAGGGGTTAAATGTAAAAACGGCTCCGGTTCCGTTATTTTAAGTGTTAAATCTTTCAAATTTGGTGTGCAATACTTTCAAGGCTATATGACACTGTGGTGAAATTTTGGTGAATTTTGGACAATTCCTTCATACTTTTTCGCATATTCAGTAATAAAGTGTGTTCAGTTTAAAATTTAAAGTGACAGTAACGGTTTTATTTTAAAACGTTTTTTGTACTTTGTTATCAAGTTTATGCCTGTTTATCATGTCTGTACCTTCAGTTAGACTATGTTCTGTATGTCAGGAAGCCAAAGTTCCTTCTCATTTAAATATATGTGATGCATGTGATAGTGAAAATGATGCCCAAGATGATTCCTCTAGTGAGGGGAGTAAGCATGGTACTGCATCATCCCCTTATGTGTCTACACCAGTCTTGCCCACACAAGAGGCCCCTAGTACATCTAGTGCGCCTGTTATTCTTACTATGCAACAATTAACGGCTGTAATGGATAATTCTATTAAAAACATTTTAGCCAAAATGCCCACTTATCAGCGAAAGCGCGACTGCTCTGTTTTAGATACTGTAGAGCATGAGGGAGCAGATGATAATGGTTCTGACATGCCCTTACACCAGTCTGAAGGGGCTAGGGAGGTTTTGTCTGAGGGAGAAATTTCAGATTCAGGAAAAATTTCTCAACAAGCTGAACCTGATGTTATTACATTCAAATTTAAATTGGAACATCTCCGCGCTCTGCTTAAGGAGGTGCTTTCTACTCTGGATGATTGTGACAATTTGGTCGTTCCAGAGAAATTATGTAAGATGGACAAGTTTCTAGAGGTCCCGGTGCCCCCCGAAGCTTTTCCTATACCCAAGCGGGTGGTGGATATTGTAAACAAAGAGTGGGAAAGGCCCGGCATACCTTTTGTCCCTCCCCCTATATTTAAGAAATTGTTTCCTATAGTCGACCCTAGAAAGGACTTATGGCAGACAGTCCCTAAGGTTGAGGGGGCGGTCTCTACCTTAAACAAACGCACCACTATCCCTATAGAAGATAGTTGTGCTTTCAAAGATCCTATGGATAAAAAGTTAGAAGGTTTGCTTAAAAAGATGTTTGTTCAGCAAGGTTACCTTCTACAGCCAATTTCATGCATTGTTCCTGTTACTACAGCAGCGTCTTTCTGGTTTGATGAACTAGAAAAGTCGCTAGATAAAGTTACCTCTTATGAGGAGATTATGGACAGAATTCGTGCTCTTAAATTGGCTAATTCTTTTACTCTAGACGCTACCCTGCAATTAGCTAGATTAGCGGCGAAAAATTCAGGGTTTGCTATTGTGGCGCGCAGAGCGCTATGGCTAAAGTCTTGGTCAGCGGATGCGTCATCCAAGAACAAATTGCTTAATATTCCTTTCAAGGGGAAAACGCTGTTTGGCCCTGACTTGAAAGAGATTATTTCAGATATCACTGGGGGAAAGGGCCATGCCCTTCCTCAGGATAGGTCTTTCAAGGCTAAAAATAAGCCTAATTTTCGTCCTTTTCGTAGAAACGGACCAGCCTCAAGTTCTACACCCTCTAAGCAAGAGGGTAATACGTCTCAAGCCAAGCCAGCCTGGAGGCCCATGCAAGGCTGGAACAAAGGTAAGCAGGCCAAGAAACCTGCCACTGCTACCAAGACAGCATGAGATGTTGGCCCCCGATCCGGGACCGGATCTGGTGGGGGGCAGACTTTCTCTCTTCGCTCAGGCATGGGCAAGAGATGTTCTGGATCCTTGGGCTCTAGAAATAGTCTCCCAAGGTTATCTTCTGGAATTCAAGGAACTACCCCCAAGGGGAAGATTCCACAGGTCTCAATTGTCTTCAGACCACATAAAAAAACAGGCATTCTTACATTGTGTAGAAGACCTGTTAGAAATGGGAGTGATTCATCCTGTTCCATTGAAGGAACAAGGGATGGGATTCTACTCAAATCTGTTCATAGTTCCCAAAAAAGAGGGAACATTCAGACCAATCTTGGATCTCAAGATCTTAAACACATTTCTCAGGGTTCCATCGTTCAAGATGGAAACCATTCGAACAATTCTTCCTACCATCCAGGAAGGTCAATTCATGACCACGGTGGATTTAAAGGATGCGTATCTACATATTCCTATCCACAAGGAACATCATCAGTTCCTAAGGTTCGCATTTCTGGACAAACATTACCAGTTCGTGGCACTTCCATTCGGATTAGCCACTGCCCCAAGAATTTTCACAAAGGTACTAGGGTCCCTTCTAGCGGTGCTAAGACCGAGGGGCATTGCAGTAGTACCTTACTTGGACGACATTCTAATTCAAGCGTCGTCCCTGCCACAAGCAAAGGCTCATACGGACATTGTCCTAGCCTTTCTCAGATGTCA
The DNA here is from genome assembly GCF_027579735.1 of Bombina bombina. Taxonomy (NCBI): domain Eukaryota; kingdom Metazoa; phylum Chordata; class Amphibia; order Anura; family Bombinatoridae; genus Bombina; species Bombina bombina. The sequence continues at coordinate 162,426,657 of NC_069507.1, read as the reverse complement.
CGGGTGGAAAGTGAACGTAGAGAAAAGTTCTCTATCTCCGTCAACAAGAGTCCCCTTCTTGGGAACGATAATAGACTCTTTAGAAATGAAGATTTTTCTGACAGAAGCCAGAAAATCAAAACTTCTAAACTCTTGTCAAGTACTTCATTCTGTTCTTCTTCCTTCCATAGCGCAGTGCATGGAAGTAATAGGTTTGATGGTGGCGGCAATGGACATAGTTCCTTTTGCGCGAATTCATCTAAGACCATTACAACTGTGCATGCTCAGACAGTGGAATGGGGATTATACAGACTTGTCTCCAACGATACAAGTAGATCAGAGGATCAGAGACTCACTCCGTTGGTGGCTGACCCTGGACAACCTGTCACAAGGGATGAGCTTCCGCAGACCGGAGTGGGTCATTGTCACGACCGACGCCAGTCTGGTGGGCTGGGGCGCGGTCTGGGAACCCCTGAAAGCTCAGGGGCTTTGGTCTCGGGAAGAATCTCTTCTACCGATAAACATTCTGGAACTGAGAGCGATATTCAATGCTCTCAGAGCTTGGCCTCAACTTGCAAAGGCCAAATTCATAAGGTTTCAATCAGACAACATGACGACTGTTGCGTATATCAACCATCAGGGGGGAACAAGGAGTTCCCTGGCGATGGAAGAAGTGACCAAAATAATTCAATGGGCGGAGAATCACTCCTGCCACTTGTCTGCAATCCACATCCCAGGAGTGGAAAATTGGGAAGCGGATTTTCTGAGTCGTCAGACATTTCATCCGGGGGAGTGGGAACTCCATCCGGAAATTTTTGCCCAAATAATTCAATTGTGGGGCATTCCAGACATGGATCTGATGGCGTCTCGTCAGAACTTCAAGGTTCCTTGCTACGGGTCCAGATCCAGGGATCCCAAGGCGGCTCTAGTGGATTCACTAGTAGCACCTTGGACCTTCAACCTAGCTTATGTGTTCCCACCGTTTCCTCTCATTCCCAGGCTGGTAGCCAGGATCAAACAGGAGAGGGTATCGGTGATCTTGATAGCTCCTGCGTGGCCACGCAGGACTTGGTATGCAGACCTGGTGAATATGTCATCAGCTCCACCATGGAAGCTACCTCTGAGACAGGACCTTCTTGTTCAAGGTCCGTTCGAACATCCGAATCTGGTTTCACTCCAACTGACTGCTTGGAGATTGAACGCTTGATTTTATCAAAGCGAGGGTTCTCAGATTCTGTCATTGATACTCTTGTTCAGGCTAGAAAGCCTGTAACTAGAAAAATCTACCATAAAATATGGAAAAAATATATCTGTTGGTGCGAATCTAAAGGATTCCCATGGAACAAGATAAAAATTCCTAGGATTCTATCCTTTCTTCAAGAGGGTTTGGAGAAAGGATTATCTGCGAGTTCTTTGAAGGGACAGATTTCTGCTTTATCTGTTTTACTTCACAAAAAGCTGGCGGCTGTACCAGACGTTCAGGCTTTTGTTCAGGCTCTGGTTAGAATCAAGCCTGTTTACAAACCTTTGACTCCTCCCTGGAGTCTCAATCTAGTTATTTCAGTTCTTCAGGGGATTCCGTTTGAACCCCTACATTCCGTTGATATAAAGTTATTATCTTGGAAAGTTTTGTTTTTGGTTGCAATCTCTTCTGCTAGAAGAGTTTCAGAGTTATCTGCTCTGCAGTGTTCTCCTCCATATCTGGTGTTCCATGCAGATAAGGTGGTTTTGCGTACTAAACCTGGTTTTCTTCCGAAAGTTGTTTCTAATAAAAATATTAACCAGGATATAGTCGTGCCTTCTTTGTGTCCTAATCCAGTTTCAAAGAAGGAACGTTTGTTGCACAACTTAGATGTAGTTCGTGCTCTCAAATTTTACTTAGCAGCTACTAAGGATTTCAGACAAACATCTTCTTTGTTTGTTGTTTATTCTGGTAAAAGGAGAGGTCAAAAAGCAACTTCTACCTCTCTCTCTTTCTGGCTTAAAAGCATTATCCGATTGGCTTATGAGACTGCCGGACAGCAGCCTCCTGAAAGAATCACAGCTCACTCCACTAGGGCTGTGGCTTCCACTTGGGCCTTCAAGAACGAGGCTTCTGTTGATCAGATATGTAAGGCAGCGACTTGGTCTTCACTGCACACTTTTGCCAAATTCTACAAATTTGATACTTTTGCTTCTTCTGAGGCTATTTTTGGGAGAAAGGTTTTGCAAACCGTGGTGCCTTCCATCTAGGCGACCTGATTTGTTCCCTCCCATCATCCGTGTCCTAAAGCTTTGGTATTGGTTCCCACAAGTAAGGATGACGCCGTGGACCGGACACACCTATGTTGGAGAAAACAGAATTTATGCTTACCTGATAAATTACTTTCTCCAACGGTGTGTCCGGTCCACGGCCCGCCCTGGTTTTTGATCAGGTCTGTTGGATTATTTTCTCTAACTACAGTCACCACGGTATCATATGATTTCTCCTATGCATATTCCTCCTTTACGTCGGTCGAATGACTGGGGAAGGCGGAGCCTAGGGGGGATCATGTGACCAGCTTTGCTGGGCTCTTTGCCATTTCCTGTTGGGGAAGAGAATATCCCACAAGTAAGGATGACGCCGTGGACCGGACACACCGTTGGAGAAAGTAATTTATCAGGTAAGCATAAATTCTGTTTTTTGATATCATCAGAATTGATTTTAGATATATGTCTTTAGCTATTTTAGCTAGAAGAGCTTTATGACTTAAATCTTGGAATGCTGATATGACTTCTAAATCAACATTGCTATCTCTTTCTTTCCAAGGTAATAAATTATTTGGTTCTCAGTTGGATTCAATAATTTCAACTGTTACTGGGGGGAAGGGAGCTTTTTTGCCTCAGGATAAAAAATCTAAGGGTAAATTTAAAGCTTCTAGCCGTTTTCATTCCTTTTCGACAAAATAAGGAACAGAAACCTAATCCTTCCCCTAAGGAATCTGTCTCTAATTGGAAGCCTTCCTCAATCTGGAATAAATCCAAGCCATTTAAGAGATCTAAACCAGCCCCCAAGTCTGCATGAGGGTGCAGCCCTCATTCCAGCTCATCTGGTAGAGGGCAGATTAAAAATTTTCAAGGATATTTAGATCAATTCGGTCCAAAATCATTGGATTCAGAACATTGTCTCTCAAGGGTACAGAATAGGTTTCAGAGTAAGACCACCTGTGAGAAGTTTTTTTCTCTCACGCATTCCAGTGAACCCAGAGAAAGCGCAGGCTTTCCTGAAGTGTGTCTCAGACCTGGAGTTATCTGGGGTAATCATGCCGGTTCCTTTTCAGGAACAGGGTCTGGGATTTTATTCAAATCTATTCATTGTTCCAAAGAAAAATTTCTTTCAGACCAGTTCTGGATCTAAAAGTCTTGAATCGTTATGTAAGAGTACCAACATTCAAAATGGTGACAATAAGGACTATTCTGCCTTTTGTTCAGCAAGGGCATTATATGTCCACAATAGACTTACAGGATGCATATCTTCATATTCCGATTCATCCAGATCACTATCAGTTCCTGAGATTCTCTTTTCAAGACAAGCATTACCAATTTGTTGCTCTTCCTTTTGGCCTAGCGACAGCTCCAAGAATCTTTTCAAAGGTTCTCAGTGCCCTACTCTCTGTAATCAGAGAACGGGGTATTGCAGTGTTTCCTTATTTGGACGATATCTTGGTACTAGCTCAGTCTTTACGTTTTGCAGAATCTCACACTAATCAACTAGTGTTGTTTCTTCAAAGACATGGTTGGAGGATCAATTTACCAAAGAGTTCTTTGATTCCTCAGACAAGAGTCACCTTTTTAGGTTTCCAAATAGATTCAGTGTCCATGACTCTGTCTCTAACAGTCAAGAGACGACTAAAATTGGTTTCAGCCTGTCGGAACCTTCAGTCTCAGTCATTCCCTTCAGTAGCTTTGTGCATGGAGGTTTTAGGTCTCATGACTGCAGCATCGGACGTGATCCCCTTTGCTCATTTTCACATGAGACCTCTTCAGCTTTTTATGCTGAACCAATGGTGCAGGGATTATACAAGGATATCACAATTAATATCCTTAAATCCCAATGTTCGACTATCTCTGACTTGGTGGTTAGATTACCATCACATAGTTCAATGGACCTCTTTTGTTCGTCCAACCTGGACTGTGATCACAACAGATGCGAGTCTTTCAGGTTGGGGAGCTGTTTGGGGATCTCTGACAGCACAAGGGGTTTGGAAATCTCAAGAGGCGAGATTACCAATCAATATTTTTGAACTCCGTGCAATTCTCAGTGCTCTTCAGTTTTGGCCTCTATTGAAGAGAGAGCTGTTCATTTGTTTCCAGACAGACAATGTCACAACTGTGGCGTATGTCAATCATCAGGGTGGGACTCATAGTCCTAAGGCTATGAAAGAAGTATCCCGGATACTTGTTTGGGCAGAATCCAGCTCCTGTCTAATTTCTGCGGTCCATATCCCAGGTATAGACAATTGGGAAGCGGATTATCTCAGTCGTCAAACTTTACATCCGGGAGAGTGGTCTCTTCACCCAGATGTGTTTTTTCAAATTGTTCAGATGTGGGGGCTTCCAGAAATAGATCTGATGGCATCTCATCTAAATAGGAAACTTCCCAGGTACCTTTCCAGATCCAGGGATCCTCAGGCGGAAGCAGTGGATGCTTTGACACTTCCTTGGGGTTATCAACCTGCTTATATTTTTCCTCCTCTAGTTCTTCTTCCAAGAGTGATCTCCAAGATCATCATGGAGCAATTGTTTCTGGTGGCTCCAGCATGGGCTCACAGGTTTTGGTATGAAGATCTTGTTCAAATGCCCAGTTGCCAACCTTTGCCACTTCCATTAAGACCAGATCTTCTATCTCAAGGTCCGTTTTTCCATCAGGATCTCAAATCATTAAATTTGAAGGTATGGAAATTGAACGCCTAGTGCTTAGTCATAGAGGTTTCTCTGACTCAGTAATTAATCGTAAATCTGTTTCTAGAAAGATTTATTATCGGGTTTGGAAGACTTACATTTCATGGTGTTCTCATAAATTTTCTTGGCATTCTTTTAGACTTCCCAGAATTTTACAGTTTCTTCAGGATGGTTTGGATAAAGGTTTGTCTGCAAGTTCCTTGAAAGGACAAATCTCTGCTCTTTCTGTTTTATTCCACAGAAAAATTGCCAAACTCCCATATATTCACTGTTTTGTACAGACTTTTGTTCGAATCAAGCCTGTCATTAAATCAATCTCTCCTCCTTGGAGTCTTAATTTGGTTTTGAAGGCTTTACAGGTTCCTCTGTTTGAGCCTATGCATTATTTGGACATTAAATTGCTTTCTTGGAAAGTGTTGTTCCTTTTGGCCATATCTTCTGCTAGAAGAGTTTCTGAATTATCTGCTCTTTCTTGTGAATCTCCTTTTCTGATTTTTCATCAGGATAAGGCAGTTTTGCGGACTTCATTTAAATTCTTACCTAAAGTTGTGAATTCTAGCAATATTAGTAGAGAAATTGTTGTCCCTTCTTTGTGTCCTAATCCTAAGAATTCTTTGGAAAGATCTTTACATTCTTTGGATGTAGTGAGAGCTTTGAAATATTATGTTGAAGCTACTAAAGTTTTCAGGAAGACTTCTAGTCTATTTGTTATCTTTTCTGGTTCCAGGAAAGGTCAGAAGGCTTCAGCCGTTTCTTTGGCATCTTGGTTAAAGCTTTTGATTCATCAAGCTTATTTGGAGTTAGGTAAATCCCCGCCTCAGAAGATTACAGCTCATTCTACTAGGTCAGTTTCCACTTCCTGGGCTTTTAAGAATGAAGCTTAAGTTGATCAGATTTGCAAAGCAGCAACTTGGTCTTCTTTGCATACATTTACTAAATTCTACCATTTTGATGTTTTTGCTTCTTCGGAAGCAGTTTTTGGTAGAAAGGGTCTTCAGGCAGCTGTTTCAGTTTGATTCTTCTGCTTATAATTTAAGTTTTTTTTCTTTTTCATTATAAGATTAAATTTATGATTTGGGTTGTGGATTATTTTTTTTCAGCGGAATTGGCTGTCTTTATTTTATCCCTCCCTCTCTAGTGACTCTTGCGTGGAGTTCCACATCTTGGGTATTGCTATCCCATACGTCACTAGCTCATGGACTCTTGCCAATTTCATGAAAGAAAACAATTTATGTAAGAATTTACCTGATAAATTCATTTCTTTCATATTGGCAAGAGTCCATGAGACCCACCCTTTTTATGGTGGTTATGATTTTTTGTATAAAGCACAATTATTCCAATTCCTTGTTGATGCTTGTATTCCTTTCTTTTTTCACCCCACTTCTTGGCTATTCATTAAACTGAATTGTGGGTGTGGTGAGGGGTGTATTTGTAGGCATTTTGAGGTTTGGGAAACTTTGCCCCTCCTGGTAGGATTGTATATCCCATACGTCACTAGCTCATGGACTCTTGCCAATATGAAAGAAATGAATTTATCAGATAAATTCTTACATAAATTATGTTTTATATATATATATATATATATATGCAGCCACCAATAAGCAGCTAGAACCTAGGTTCTTTGCTGCGCCTGAGCTTTTCTAGATAAAACTTTCAGCAAAGGATAACAAGAGAAGGGAGCAAATTAAATAATAGAAGTAAATTGGAAAGTTGTTTAAAATTGTATTGGGGGGGGGAGATTTTGGGGTTTTCACTCGTTGATTTTAATCACCACCAAGCTAAAATTTAAGCTAATATTAAACTTTTTCTATGTTTGTTGAAAAAATATATAATTAAATCATTGTATAGTGATATACTGTTAGCTCACATTTGTTGTTTTGTTATTTTATTGCTGTTTTTTTAAAGATAAACTGTCAATGTGTTTAAGTTGTTACTACTATACTCTTGATAATATTTGATACCTTAAAGGGACAGTCAACACCAAAATTGTTATTGTTTAAAAAGTTAGATAATGTATTTGCTACCATTCGGCAGCTTTGCACAACCAACATTATTATATTAATATACTTTATAACAATTCTGCCTGTTTCTTAGCCACTATAGACAGCATCTTATCACATGTTTTTTTATTAGCTTTTCACAACAGGATCATGTGGGCCATATAGAAAACGTGCTCACGCCGTGGTTTGTGGATGACACTGCACTAATTAGCTAAAAATGCAAGTCAATAGATAATAAATAAATAAATAGCCATGTAATCAGGGGGCTGTAAAAAGAGACTTAGATACAAGGTAATCACAGAGGTTAAAAGTATATTATTATAACCATGATGGTTATGCAAAACTGGGGAATGGGTAATAAAGGGATTATCTATCTTTTTAAACAATAAAAATGTTGGAGCTGACTGTCCCTTTAAAGGGACATAAATCTGTAAATAAATGATAGATATAATAATGTATTCAAAGCAATGATTAGCCTAAAAATAATGTTGAGATTGTTTTTAAATTATATTAGCTGTTTAAATATTGATGGAAATTGGTGTAAATTTTAGTTTATGTATCTAACACTCTGTGTTACTATGTGTTTATTTCTCTAAAATGTATCTGCATTGAGAAAAAAGAATGAGAAAAGCTGTTGTGTTTTCTTTATATTGCAGCAACCGCGTTTTCACAGAGGGTACCTGCAAGCTGCTGAATCTGGTTGTCACAGATCTGGTGGATGAAGACTTTGTGTTAAACCGCAGAAAACAGGCAGCCTCTGCTCTCATGTTTGGAATGGTGGCCTTAGTAACTAAGCCTGGTCAAACCTTTGCCCCTCTTATTGGAACGTGGTTACTTTGTGTTTATACAGGTAAATGCATTATTGTGTCCCTATTTATGTGAGTAATTCTAAATCAATAGCCCTGACTTGCTGTCTGATAGTGATTTGCACCAATCACTTTTCTATATCACATTGATCATTTGTATTACACTGTTACATTTCTTTTTCTGTGTCTTATGCAATCTTTTTTTATACAACTGATTTGCTGTCTGATACTGATTTGCACCATGCACTTTTTACTATGTACTCATGGAACACTGCATATGTTATAATGTGTGCATTTAACATCTAAGTTATCCCATTGTATAATTATTTATAACTACAATTGTATTTCTCCAACATTGGTGTGTCCGGTCCACGGCGTCATCCTTACTTGTGGGATATTCTCTTCCCCAACAGGAAATGGCAAAGAGTCCCAGCAAAGCTGGTCACATGATCCCTCCTAGGCTCCGCCCACCCCAGTCATTCTCTTTGCCGTTGCACAGGCAACATCTCCACGGAGATGGTTAAGAGTTTTTTGGTGTTTAAATGTAGTTTTTATTCTTCTATCAAGTGTTTGTTATTTTAAAATAGTGCTGGTATGTACTATTTACTCTGAAACAGAAAAAGATGAAGATTTCTGTTTGTAAGAGGAAGATGATTTTAGCAGACAGTAACTAAAATCGGTTGCTGTTTCCACATAGGACTGTTGAGATGAAGTAACTTCAGTTGGGGGAAACAGTTAGCAGACTTTTCTGCTTAAGGTATGACTAGCCATATTTCTAACAAGACTGTGTAATGCTGGAAGGCTGTCATTTCCCCTCATGGGGACCGGTAAGCCATTTTCTTTGTCAAAAACAAACAGAATAAAGGGCTTATTATGGGCTAAAAAACTGGTAGACATTTTTATGGGCTAAATCGATTGCTTTATTTGTGCATATTATTCAAATTTAGGCTAACAATTGACATTTATAATCTTGGGGAACGTTTATAAAACGGCAGGCACTCTATTGGACACCTTTTTCAGTCAGGGGGCCTTTCTAGTCATAGACTGAGCCTCATTTTCGCGCCATTAATGCGCAGTTGTTTTTTGAGAACAGGGCATGCAGATGCATGTGTGTGGATCTAAGAATCTCTGAAAAAGCTTTTAGAAGGCGTCATTTGGTATCGTATTCCCCTCAGGGCTTGGTTGGGTCTTAGCAAAGACTGTATCTGGGACTGTATAGGGGTTAAATTGAAAAACGGCTCCGGTTCCGTTATTTTAAGGGTTAAAGCTCTGAAATTTGGTGTGCAATACTTTTAAGGCTTTAAGACACTGTGGTGAAAATTTGGTAATTTTTGAACAATTCCTTCATACTTTTTCACATATTCAGTAATAAAGTGTTTTCTGTTTGAAATTTAAAGTGACAGTAAAGGTTTTATTTTAAAACGTTTTTTGTGCATTGTTGACAAGTTTAAGCCTGTTTAACATGTCTATACCTTCAGATAAGCTATGTTCTATATGTATGAAAGCCAATGTGTCTCCCCATTTAAATTTATGTGATAATTGTGCCATAGCGTCCAAACAAAGTAAGGACAGTACTACCACAAATAATGATATTGCCCGAGATGATTCCTCAAATGAGGGGAGTAAACATGATACTACATCATCTCCTACTGTGTCTACACCAGTTTTGCCCATGCAGGAGGCCCCTAGTACATCTAGTGCGCCAATACTTATTACCATGCAACAATTAACGGCTGTAATGGATAACTCCATAGCAAATCTTTTATCCAAAATGCCTACTTATCAGAGAAAGCGCGATTGCTCTGTTTTAAACACTGAAGAGCAAGAGGACGCTGATGATAATTGTTCTGTCATACCCTCACACCAATCTGAAGGGGCCATGAGGGAGGTTTTGTCTGAGGGAGAAATTTCAGATTCAGGAAAAATTTCTCATCAAGCTGAACCTGATGTTGTGACATTTAAATTTAAATTAGAACATCTCCGCGCACTGCTTAAGGAGGTGTTATCTACTCTGGATGATTGTGACAATTTGGTCATTCCAGAGAAATTATGCAAGATGGACAGGTTCCTAGAGGTTCCGGTGCCCCCCGACGCTTTTCCTATACCCAAGCGGGTGGCGGACATAGTAAATAAAGAGTGGGAAAAGCCCGGCATACCTTTTGTTCCTCCCCCTATATTTAAGAAATTATTTCCTATGGTCGACCCCAGAAAGGACTTATGGCAGACAGTCCCCAAGGTCGAGGGGGCAGTTTCTACTCTAAACAAACGCACTACTATTCCTATCGAAGATAGTTGTGCTTTCAAAGATCCTATGGATAAAAAATTGGAAGGTTTGCTTAAAAAGATTTTTGTACAGCAAGGCTACCTTCTACAACCAATTTCATGCATTGTTCCTGTCACTACGACAGCGTGGTTCTGGTTCGAGGAACTAGAAAAGTCGCTCAGTAGAGAAACTCCATATGAGGAGGTTATGGACAGAGTTCACGCACTTAAATTGGCTAACTCTTTTATTTTAGATGCCGCTTTGCAATTAGCAAAATTAGCGGCGAAAAATTCAGGGTTTGCTATTGTGGCGCGCAGAGCGCTTTGGCTAAAGTCTTGGTCAGCGGATGTGTCATCCAAGACAAAATTACTTAACATTCCTTTCAAAGGTAAAACTTTATTTGGACCTGATTTGAAAGAGATTATTTCAGACATCACTGGGGGAAAGGGCCACGCCCTTCCACAGGATAGGTCTTTTAAGGCTAAAAATAAGCCTAATTTTCGTCCCTTTCGCAGAAATGGACCAGCCTCTAATTCTGCATCCTCTAAGCAAGAGGGTAATGCCTCACAACCCAAACCAGCCTGGAAACCAATGCAAGGCTGGAACAAAGGTAAGCAGGCCAAGAAACCTGCCACTGCTAACAAGACAGCATGAAGGAGTAGCCCCTGATCCGGGACCGGATCTGGTGGGGGGCAGACTCTCTCTCTTTGCTCAGGCTTGGGCAAGAGATGTTCAGGATCCTTGGGCGCTAGAAATAGTTTCTCAAGGTTATCTCCTGGAATTCAAGGAACTACCCCCAAGGGGAAGGTTCCACAAGTCTCACTTATCCTCAAACCAAATAAAGAGACAGGCATTCTTACATTGTGTAGAAGACCTGTTAAAGATGGGAGTGATACACCCAGTTCCAATAAAGGAACAAGGAATGGGTTTTTATTCCAATCTGTTCGTAGTTCCCAAAAAAGAGGGAACGTTCAGACCAATTTTGGATTTGAAGATCCTAAACAAATTTCTCAGGGTACCATCGTTCAAAATGGAAACTATTCGAACGATTCTACCCACCATCCAGGAAAGTCAATTTATGACTACCGTGGATTTAAAGGATGCGTACCTACATATCCCTATCCCCAAGGAACATCATCAGTTCCTAAGGTTCGCTTTTCTGGACAAACATTACCAGTTTGTGGCTCTTCCATTCGGATTAGCCACTGCTCCAAGGATTTTCACAAAGGTGCTAGGGTGCCTTCTAGCGGTTCTAAGACCAAGGGGCATTGCAGTAGTACCTTACTTGGACGACATTCTAATACAAGCGTCGTCCCTGTCAAAAGCAAGGGCTCATACAGACATAGTTCTAGCCTTTCTCACATCTCACGGATGGAAGGTGAACAAAGAAAAGAGTTCTCTGTCCCCGTCAACAAGAGTTCCCTTCTTGGGAACAATAATAGATTCCTTAGAAATGAGGATTTTTCTGACAGAGGTCAGAAAATCAAACCTTCTAAGCTCTTGTCAAGTGCTTCATTCTGTTCCTCGTCCTTCCATAGCGCAGTGCATGGAAGTAATAGGATTGATGGTTGCAACAATGGACATAGTTCCTTTTGCACGAATTCATCTAAGACCATTACAACTGTGCATGCTCAAACAGTGGAATGGGGATTATACAGACTTGTCTCCAATGATTCAAGTAGATCAAAAGACCAGAGATTAACTCCGTTGGTGGCTGACCCTGGACCATCTGTCCCAGGGAATGAGCTTCCGCAGGCCAGAGTGGGTCATTGTCACGACCGACGCCAGTCTAGTGGGCTGGGGTGCGGTCTGGGAATCCCTGAAAACTCAGGGTCTATGGTCTCGGGAAGAGTCTCTTCTCCCGATAAACATTCTGGAACTGAGAGCGATATTCAATGCTCTCAGAGCTTGGCCTCAACTAGCAAAGGCCAAATTCATAAGGTTCCAATCAGACAACATGACGACTGTTGCTTATATCAATCATCAAGGGGGAACAAAGAGTTCCCTGGCGATGAAAGAAGTGACCAAAATAATTCAATGGGCGGAGGATCACTCCTGCCACTTGTCTGCGATCCACATCCCAGGAGTGGAAAATTGGGAAGCGGATTTTCTGAGTCGTCAGACATTTCATCCGGGGGAGTGGGAACTCCATCTGGAAATCTTTGCCCAAATAACTCAATTATGGGGCATTCCAGACATGGATCTGATGGCGTCTTGTCAGAACTTCAAGGTTCCTTGCTACGGGTCCAGATCCAGGGATCCCAAGGCGACTCTAGTAGATGCACTAGTAGCACCTTGGACTTTCAACCTAGCTTACGTATTCCCACCGTTTCCTCTCATTCCCAGGCTGGTAGCCAGGATCAATCAGGAGAGGGCCTCGGTGATCTTGATAGCTCCTGCGTGGCCACGCAGGACTTGGTATGCAGACCTGGTGAATATGTCATCGGCTCCACCATGGAAGCTACCTTTGAGACAGGACCTTCTTGTTCAAGGTCCATTCGAACACCCAAATCTGGTCTCCCTCCAACTGACGGCTTGGAGATTGAACGCTTGATTCTATCAAAGCGTGGGTTTTCAGATTCGGTGATAGATACTCTGGTTCAGGCCAGAAAACCTGTAACTAGAAAAATTTACCATAAAATATGGAAAAAATATATCTGTTGTTGTGAATCCAAAGGATTCCCATGGAATAAGATAAAAATTCCTAAGATTCTCTCCTTTCTTCAAGAAGGTTTGGAGAAAGGATTATCTGCAAGTTCCCTAAAGGGACAGATCTCTGCTTTATCTGTCTTACTACACAAAAGACTGGCAGCTGTGCCAGATGTTCAAGCATTTGTTCAGGCTCTGGTTAGGATCAAGCCTGTTTACAGACCTTTGACTCCTCCCTGGAGTCTAAATCTAGTTCTTTCAGTTCTTCAAGGGATTACGTTTGAACCCTTACATTCCATAGATATTAAGTTACTATCTTGGAAAGTTTTGTTTTTGGTTGCAATTTCTTCTGCTAGAAGAGTTTCAGAGTTATCTGCTCTGCAGTGTTCTCCTCCTTATCTGGTGTTCCATGCAGATAAGGTGGTTTTGCGTACTAAGCCTGGTTTTCTTCCTAAAGTTGTTTCTAACAAAAATATTAACCAGGAGATAGTTGTACCTTCTTTGTGTCCGAATCCAGTTTCAAAGAAGGAACGTTTGTTACACAATTTGGACGTTGTCCGTGCTCTAAAGTTCTATTTAGAGGCTACTAAAGATTTCAGACAAACATCTTCCTTGTTTGTTGTTTATTCTGGTAAAAGGAGAGGTCAAAAAGCGACTTCTACCTCTCTTTCCTTTTGGCTTAAAAGCATCATCCGATTGGCTTATGAGACTGCCGGACGGCAGCCTCCTGAAAAATCACAGCTCACTCCACTAGGGCTGTGGCTTCCACATGGGCCTTCAAGAACGAGGCTTCTGTTGACCAGATATGTAAGGCAGCGACTTGGTCTTCACTGCACACTTTTGCCAAATTTTACAAATTTGATACTTTTGCTTCTTCGGAGGCTATTTTTGGGAGAAAGGTTTTGCAAGCTGTGGTTCCTTCCGTTTAGGTGACCTGATTTGCTCCCTCCCTTCATCCGTGTCCTAAAGCTTTGGTATTGGTTCCCACAAGTAAGGATGACGCCGTGGACCGGACACACCAATGTTGGAGAAAACAGAATTTATGCTTACCTGATAAATTACTTTCTCCAACGGTGTGTCCGGTCCACGGCCCGCCCTGGTTTTTTAATCAGGTCTGATGAATTATTTTCTCTAACTACAGTCACCACGGTATCATATGGTTTCTCCTATATATATTTCCTCCTGTCCGTCGGTCGAATGACTGGGGTGGGCGGAGCCTAGGAGGGATCATGTGACCAGCTTTGCTGGGACTCTTTGCCATTTCCTGTTGGGGAAGAGAATATCCCACAAGTAAGGATGACGCCGTGGACCGGACACACCGTTGGAGAAAGTAATTTATCAGGTAAGCATAAATTCTGTTTTTTTATACTATTAATTTGCAATGTCTGGACTAGATGTTTTTAATATTTCGTTGTCTTGTTTTCTTAACTTGTGCAATGACAATAAAAGAAATCTTATCTTATCTTAAATATATATTTAACTCTAAAAACTCACAGGTGCCTACTCAAAATGAAGCGAATCTATAGCTTTGCGTCAAAAGGAGGCGTTATTCAAAATCAAGCAGTCTGACTGATATATGCAGCTATTTTTCTAATGCGTGAAATGTTGCAGGAAGATATATAAGTGGCTGCAATATTTCACTTATTCTTTTTTGAAAAGCATACTTAGGGAGGCTCAGTTAGCAGCAATACACTACTAAACGCTGATTGTTGTGATTGGTGGCTGCAGATATATATACGCCTCCTTTCAGTTGCTTAGATGTGTTGTTCAGCTAGCTCCCAGTAGTGCATTGTTGCTCCTTCAACAAAGATTACTTAAAGAATGAAGCAAATTTGATCAAAGAAGTCATTTCAAGAGGAGTTTAAAATCGTATGCTTTATCTGAACCATGAATGAAAAATTGGGGGTTTGCATATCCCTTAATAAAATAAAGCACGGTTTCTGTGAGTTGTGCACACATATGTGTTGGGGGGCTTTCAGGATACCAATCACTTTTGGATTATTTAATTTTTCTAAATACTTAAATATAGGAAAAGCCACCATATAAAAAGCATACTTGGTATATAACAGAATAAGAGTACTTATTGAAAGCTTTATGGACCCCACATTAGGCATCAGTTGACCCTTATTTTAGAACCGTACAATGCGTTTTCATCTTCTAATTTTTAGTGACCACTTTCGTTTAGATTAGAGTTCTATAACTCAAAATGTTGGTAGTTTGGAAACGTTGATTAATAGTTGTAGATGGATGTAGATCAATTTACATTGAAGTTTAGAAATAAAATACCTAAGGGTCATCCTTTATTTTTTTTTAAAATGACGTTGCAATTCATCAAGTATTAGAAAAAAAAGCTTGGTGACCCCAGCAATGGATCAAAGTGGTTCTTCTGTCTCTTAGACCTTTAAATTTCTGTCTTAAAATATTTTGTATAAGTTTAATATTATTCTTCTAGTCTTTTCTCTGTATTGATATCTGTATTTCTTAATCTAGGATATGACATCTTTCAACGAGATGCCATGAATAATATCAATGCTGAGGCTCCACTAGATTCTGGCAAAGTTCTAACAGCAACTCTTCGCCATGGATGTTTTTACCTTCTTGTTTTCATCCCAATAACTTGCGCTCTTCTTCAGCTCTTTACTTGGTCCCATTTTACTCTGCGTGGAAAGCGTTTACTCGCCATCAAGTCTCACAGACAAGCCCTACAACTACCACCTCAAGATATCAAAATGATATGAACAGCAATTTGCAGGACTTCACATATATATTTGGATTAAAAGGGATTCATGATTTACCTTGGTATATTTTTGTACTATCTTTTTTTTAAATGTGAAAAAGACCGGTAGATTTTTAGCTCTTTATAATTACTTCTTTGATAAATCAATGTGAATAATAGGTGCGTCTTTTGCCAAAATGTTTTGGACATTTTAACCTTAACCTCTCTGATTCC
Organism: Bombina bombina; assembly: GCF_027579735.1. NCBI lineage: Eukaryota > Metazoa > Chordata > Amphibia > Anura > Bombinatoridae > Bombina > Bombina bombina. The sequence continues at coordinate 162,411,090 of NC_069507.1, read as the reverse complement.
GAGTACAAAAATCCATCCAAGAAATTACAACTTTATTGTAGAAAAATTGTTAAAACAAACGATGCTGAAAGATTTGTAAGTCTACCTTCATGAGAACTTTAAAAATATCTAAGGTCTTTCTCTTAGATGACTGTAATTATCAAGGAAGTATTCTCAATTTAATTGCACAAAGATTCAATTTTCTACTCCGCTCAAAGTTTACAGATTAAAAGAAAATTCCGATTGACATAATATATGCAAATATTATAAAAAGTGATCATTTATCAATGTAATTGTGATAGTTAACCAGCTGATTAAAAGTAACCTTATTTTACTTTGTTTTTAAATCTACTCAAAGCTTTGGAAATGTTGTAAATCCTTCTAGATGTAGAAACAATTGTTTAGTGAATAAGAGTCTGCAAAACCTTGTAGCTTCCTGTCTATGAATGTGCAATCAGGATGGTCAGTTGAATGAACCATTCAAACATATGTATATGCAACATACTGAGAATGTTGTTACAATATTTTTGGAAAGTTTGAGAAATTAGAGTCTAGCTATGGGTGGGTAACTTGGGAGGTAAATGCTGCATCTGCTTTTTTTGGCAACTAGAATACCAGCTGTTATGTCGTCACTGAATCAAAACATTGTTCCATTAATCACCTCATGTATTGTATTTTAATTATTTATTTGGCTATTAGCTAAGTTTACCCTAACCTTTTTAACTTTTAATTTGGTACTTTATGAAGATTTTGCTTTTATTGTATTTGGGCAATCACATTTTGTGGATGAAATGGCATCAGTGATAGCCAACTTCCTAACAAATAGGAACACAGATCAATATTTCGGAAGCCTTAAAGGGAGATGTTGCTCAAATCCTGAATCACTTTAACCCCTTAATGACCACAGCACTTTTCCATTTTCTGTCTGTTTGGGACCAAGGCTATTTTTACATTTTTGCGTTGTTTGTGTTTAGCTGTAATTTTCCTCTTGCTCATTTACTGTATCCACACATATTATATACCGTTTTTCTCGCCATTAAATGGACTTTCTAAAGATACCATTATTTTCATCATATCTTATAATTTACTATAAAAAAAAATTATAAAATATGAGGAAAAATGGAAAAAAACACACTTTTTCTAACTTTGACCCCAAAAATCTGTTACATATCTACAACCACCAAAAAACACCTATGCTAAATAGTTTCTAAATTTTGTCTTGAGTTTAGAAATACCCAATGTTTACATGTTCTTTGCTTTTTTTGCAAGTTATAGGGCCATAAATACAAGTAGCACTTTGCTATTTCCAAACCATTTTTTTTTCAAAATTAGCGCTAGTTACATTAGAACACTAATATCTTTCAGGAATCTCTGAATATCCCTTGACATGTATATATTTTTTTTTAGTAGACATCCCAAAGTATTGATCTAGGCCAATTTTGGTATATTTCATTCCACCATTCCCCCGCCAAATGCGATCAAATACAAAAAATTGTTCACTTTTTCACAAATTTTTTCACAAACTTTCGGTGTCTCACTGAAATTATTTACAAACAGCTTGTGCAATTATGGCATAAATGGTTGTAAATTCTTCTCTGGGATCCCCTTTGTTCAGAAATAGCAGACATATATAGCTTTGGCGTTGCTTTTTGGTAATTAGAAGGTCGCTAAATGCCACTGCGCACCACACGTGTATTATGCCCAGCAGTTAAGAGGTTAATTAGGGAGCTTGTAGGGTTAATTTTAGCTTTAGTATAGTGTAGTACACAACCCAAAGTATTGATCTAGGCCCATTTTGGTATATTTCATGCCACCATTTTACCGCCAAATGCGATCAAATTAAAAAAAAAAAGTTAAATTTTTCACAATTTTAGGTTTCTCACTGAAAACATTTACAAACAGTTTGTGCAATTATGGTACAAATGGTTGTAAATGCTTCTCTGGGATCCCCTTTGTTCAGAAATAGCAGACATATATGACTTTGATGTTGCTTTCTGGTAATTAGAAGACCGCTAAATGCTGCTGCGCCTCACACGTGTATTATGGCTAGCAGTGAAGGGGTTAATTAGGGAGTTTGTAGGGAGCTTGCAGGGTTAATTTTAGCTTTAGTATAGAGATCAGCATCCCACCCCCTGATCCCTCCCAAACAGCTCCCTTCCCTCCCCCACCCCACAATTGTCCCCGCCATCTTAAGTACTGGCAGAAAGTCTGCCAGTACTAAAATAAAAAAAGCCCCCAACCTCCCTGATCCCCCCCAAAACCGCTCTATAACCCTCCCCTCTGCCTTATTGGGGGTCATCTTGGGTACTGGCAGCTGTCTGCCAGTACCCAGTTTGCAAAAAAATATGTTTTATTTTATTTTTTACCCGGTTTTTCTGTAGTGTAGCTTCCCCCTCCCCACAGCCCAACACCCACCACCTAACTGATGTTTTTTTTTTATTTTATTTACTTCTTTTTTTCTCATTTTCCTACAAACTTTTTCTGTAGTGTAGCGGTTCCCACCCGCTCCCTCCCCGTGCGTCAGTGCGCGCCCCCTGGCCTCCCCGCCCACGATCCCGCCCCCCTCCACATCACGAAGGGCCATCGATGGCCGCCACCCGCCTCCCGGTCCGGCTCCCACCCACCACCGCAATAAGCCACCGATCTACGGTGCAGAGAGGGCCACAGAGTGGCTCTCTCTGCACCGGATGGCTTAAAACGGTTATTGCAGGATGCCTCCATATCGAGGCATCACTGCAATAACCGGAAAGCAGCTGGAAGTGAGCAGGATCACTTCCAGCTGCTTTCCACACCGAGGACGTGCAGGGTACGTTCTCAGGCGTTAACTGCCTTTTTTTTGAGGACGTACCCTGCACGTCCTCGGTCGTTAAGGGGTTAAAGTAACGCAGCATATCTGTAAAACACTGACTAGAAAATATCACATGAACATCTCTGTAAAAAAGGAAGATAGCCACATCCCATTATAAAGGGCTTTTAAGCATCCAATCATGAAGTGCATCTTAAGCTTTCCCCTCTCAGTTTAAAGGGACAAAAAAAAAAAGATTTTTTTTTCTATTTAATTATAAACAACTTTCTAATTCACGTCTATTATCTAATTTGCTGAGGAATATATGTGCAGCCACCAATCAGCTGCTCCTGAGCCTACCTAGGTATCCTTTTCAACAAAGGATACCATTAGAACAAAGAAAATTATGAAAGGGGGGGAAAAAAGTAGTTTCACGTTCCTATAATGAAGTTTACCATGAAATCTTCTAAGATTATGACAAAAGATCACTGTAAAGCAGACATCCTCACACTTGGTCCTCCAAAAGGTTTTGGAACTACATTTCCCATGATGCTCAGCCAGCATATCAGCTGGCTGAGCATCATGGGAAATGTAGTTCCAAAACCTCTGGAGGGCCAAGTTTGAGAATGTCTGCTGTAAAGTGTGAACTCAGCAGTGGTGATACTGATGTTCCTTTGAATACTCAGGTCTACCTTGTTTCTGTATCTTGAAGGTTAACAATAAATTAAGACGTGAAGAACAATCGCAACAGGGAACAAAGTAATGATTCCTAAACATCCATTAATTTGCTTTAAAATGCATCAGAGAATTGTACTTGTCCTAGTCCTCTCATAGAGGCTGGAGTGACTGTCATACATAAAGGGACAGTGTACAACTTTTTACTACAAGCCATTTCTGTTGTCTGGCTATAGAATAACAAGCCAAGTTTAAATATTTTTGTTTTTAAAATAAATTGTTTGCTGCAACTGTTTTTCAACATCTAAACTCCACCTACCATTTGCCTTATTTGGAGTAGCTAATCTGAGCTTGAGTATGCAGACAACAAGGCTAGCCTCAGTCATAATGTTAATATAAAGTACATTGCAGTTGTTACGTGCTAAAGCCACTTAAAGGCATATGAAACATTACTCGTTTGGTAAAGAACAATGTATATATAAAAAATGTTAAACTAAACATAAAAAAGACAGATTGTGTTTAAAAAAAATTACCCCGACAAAAAAACTTGTTTTCTTGCAAAACAAGCACTTAGAAATTCTCAGTGTAACCACTGTCTTTAGTGAGAAAAGTGAGCTACCATTATAAAGGTACGTTTATATGATTTTTGCAGCAAAGGTTCTCTACTGAGCATGGGCAAGTTAACTGACTGGAGTTAGTGAAGGTGTTTCCTAGCAACCACTTCAAAGATTAAGCTACTCATTTGCCTTCCTTGTGGGGCTGTGACAGGAAGTAATGGACCCTGCCCAAATAAAGTTAATAAAGAAATTAAAGATAAAATCCCTTTTTCTTCTGTTAAGTGTGATCAGTCCACGGGTCATCATTACTTCTGGGATATTACTCCTCCCCAACAGGAAGTGCAAGAGGATTCACCCAGCAGAGCTGCACATAGCTCCTCCCCTCTACGCCACTCCCAGTCATTCTCTTGCACCCAACGACTAGATAGGATGTGTGAGAGGACTATGGTGATTTTATTTAGTTTTATTTCTTCAATCAAAAGTTTGTTATTTTTTAATAGCACCGGAGTGTGTTATTCCTTCTCTGGTAGAGTTTGAAGAAGAATCTACCAGAGTTTTTACTATGATTTTAGCCGGAGTAGTTAAGATCATATTGCTGTTTCTCGGCCATCTGAGGAGAGGTAAACTTCAGATCAGGGGACAGCGGGCAGTTTAATCTGCAAAGAGGTATGTAGCAGTTTTTATTTTCTGACAATGGAATTGATGAGAAAATCCTGCCATACCGACATAATATCATGTATGTATTTTTTACATTTGAGTATTCTGGGGAATGGTACTTCACTGGAATTACACTGTGTATATAAACTTTAACCTATTTGTTTTAAACTAATTTATGTTAAACGTTTTTGCTGGAATGTAAAATCGTTTTCATTTTCTGAGGTACTGGGTGAATAAAATGTTTGGGCACTATTTTTCCACTTGGCAGTTGCTTTTTTTTTTTTTTTTTTTTTTTTGGCGCTTTTTGCTACGCATCAAAAATTTCAGTCAGAAGCTCATTGTTTTTTTCCTGCATGTTCCGGTTTATCTCGACAGAACTCAGGGGTCTTCAAAGCTTGTTTGAGGGAAGTAATCTAACAGAGCTGTGAGATTGTAGTTGACTGTGATTAAACACGTTTATTCTTTAACTTTTTTATGCCATCAGGGTTAGTTATTCTTTACTAATGGGAACAAGCCTTTGCTAAAATTGTGTTTTGTTTTGCAAAGTTTATTGATTTCAACTGTTATATATCTTCTGTGCTTCTTAGGCACAGTACGTTTTTTTCATTGTATTTCCAAGTTGCAAGTTTAGTTGCTAGTGTGTTAAACATGTCTGATTCAGAGGATGAGACCTGTACTATTTGTAATAACGCCAAAGTGGAGCCCAATAGAAATTTATGTACTAACTGTATTGATGCTACTTTAAATAAAAGTCAATCTGTACAAATTGAACAAATTGAACCAAACAAAGAAAGAAGCGTTTCTACGCTGCGTACAAGAACTTTTGTTAATGGGAGTAATCCATCCAGTTCCACGATCGGAACAGGGACAAGGGTTTTACTCAAATCTGTTTGTGGTTCCCAAAAAAGAGGGAACTTTCAGACCAATCCTGGATTTAAAGATCCTAAACAAATTCCTAAGAGTTCCATCGTTCAAAATGGAGACTATTCGAACAATTTTACCCATGATCCAAGAAGGTCAGTACATGACCACAGTGGATTTAAAGGATGCTTACCTTCACATACCGATCCACAAAGATCATTACCGGTATCTAAGGTTTGCCTTTCTAGACAGGCATTACCAGTTTGTAGCTCTTCCATTCGGATTGGCTACAGCTCCAAGAATCTTCACAAAGGTTCTAGGTGCTCTTCTGGCGGTACTAAGACCGCGGGGAATTTCGGTAGCTCCGTACCTAGACGACATTCTGATACAAGCTTCAAGCTTTCAAACTGCCTAGTCTCATACAGAGTTAGTACTGGCTTTTCTAAGGTCACATGGATGGAAGGTGAACGAAAAGAAAAGTTCACTTGTTCCATTCACAAGAGTTCCCTTCCTGGGGACTCTTATAGATTCTGCAAAAATGAAGATTTACCTGACAGAGGACAGGTTAACAAGACTTCAAAGTGCTTGCCGCACCTTTCATTCCATTCAACACCCGTCAGTGGCTCAATGCATGGAGGTAATCGGCTTAATGGTAGCGGCAATGGACATAGTACCATTTGCTCGCTTACACCTCAGACCACTGCAACTATGCATGCTAAGTCAGTGGAATGGGGATTACTCAGACTTGTCCCCTTCTCTGAATCTGGATCAAGAGACCAGAAATTCTCTTCTATGGTGGCTTTCTCGGCCACATCTGTCCAGGGGGATGCCATTCAGCAGACCAGAGTGGACAATTGTAACAACAGACGCCAGCCTTCTAGGTTGGGGTGCCGTCTGGAATTCTCTGAAGGCTCAGGGACAATGGAGTCAGGAGGAGAGTCTCCTGCCAATAAACATTCTGGAATTGAGAGCAGTTCTCAATGCCCTCCTGGCTTGGCCCCAGTTGTCAACTCGGGGGTTCATCAGGTTTCAGTCGGACAACATCACGACTGTAGCTTACATCAACCATCAGGGAGGGACAAGAAGCTCCCTAGCAATGATGGAAGTATCAAAGATAATTCGCTGGGCAGAGTCTCACTCTTGCCACCTGTCAGCAATCCACATCCCGGAAGTGGAGAACTGGGAGGCGGATTTCTTAAGTCGTCAGACTTTTCATCTGGGGGAGTGGGAACTTCATCCGGAGGTCTTTGCCCAAATACTTCGACGTTGGGGCAAACCAGAGATAGATCTCATGGCGTCTCGTCAGAACGCCAAGCTTCTTCGTTACGGGTCCAGATCCAGGGATCCAGGAGCAGTCCTGATAGATGCCCTGACAGCACCTTGGGACTTCAGGATGGCTTACGTGTTTCCACCCCTCCCGTTACTTCCTCGATTGATTGCCAGAATCAAACAGGAGAGAGCATCAGTGATTCTAATAGCACCTGCATGGCCACGCAGGACTTGGTATGCAGACCTGGTGGACATGTCATCCTGTCCACCTTGGTCTATACCTCTGAAACAGGACCTTCTAATACAGGGTCCTTTCAAACATCAAAATCTAGCTTCTCTGAAGCTGACTGCTTGGAAATTGAACGCTTGATTTTATCAAGACGTGGGTTTTCTGAGTCAGTTATTGATACCTTAATACAGGCTAGGAAGCCTGTTACCAGAAGGATTTACCATAAGATATGGCGTAAATACCTATATTGGTGTGAATCCAAAGGTTACTCTTGGAGTAAGGTTAGGATTCCTAGGATATTGTCTTTTCTACAAGAAGGTTTAGAAAAGGGTTTATCTGCTAGTTCATTAAAGGGACAGATTTCAGCTCTGTCCATTCTGTTACACAAACGTCTGTCAGAAGCTCCAGACGTTCAGGCTTTTTGTCAGGCTTTGGCCAGGATTAAGCCTGTGTTTAAAACTGTTGCTCCGCCATGGAGTTTAAACCTTGTTCTTAACGTTTTACAGGGTGTTCCGTTTGAACCCCTCCATTCCATTGATATAAAGTTGTTATCTTGGAAAGTTGTATTTTTAACGGCTATTTCCTCGGCTCGAAGAGTCTCTGAGTTATCAGCCTTACATTGTGATTCTCCTTATTTGATTTTTCATTCGGATAAGGTAGTTCTGCGTACTAAACCTGGGTTCTTACCTAAGGTAGTCACTAACAGGAATATCAATCAAGAGATTGTTGTTCCTTCTTTGTGTCCAAATCCTTCTTCGAAGAAGGAACGTCTTCTACACAATCTGGATGTAGTTCGTGCCCTAAAGTTTTACTTACAGGCAACTAAGGAATTTCGACAAACGTCTTCTCTGTTTGTCGTTTACTCTGGTCAGAGGAGAGGTCAAAAGGCTTCTGCTACCTCTCTTTCTTTCTGGCTTCGTAGCATAATTCGTTTAGCCTATGAGACTGCTGGACAGCAGCCTCCTGAAAGAATTACAGCTCATTCTACTAGAGCTGTGGCTTCCACTTGGGCCTTTAAGAATGAGGCCTCTGTTGAACAGATTTGCAAGGCTGCAACTTGGTCTTCGCTTCATACTTTTTCCAAATTTTACAAATTTGACACTTTTGCTTCCTCGGAGGCTATTTTTGGGAGAAAGGTTCTTCAGGCAGTGGTTCCTTCTGTATAAAGAGCCTGCCTATCCCTCCCGTCATCCGTGTACTTTTGCTTTGGTATTGGTATCCCAGAAGTAATGATGACCCGTGGACTGATCACACTTAACAGAAGAAAACATAATTTATGCTTACCTGATAAATTCCTTTCTTCTGTAGTGTGATCAGTCCACGGCCCGCCCTGTTTTTTAAGGCAGGTAAATATTTTTTAAATTATACTCCAGTCACCACTTCACCCTTGGCTTCTCCTTTCTCGTTGGTCCTTGGTCGAATGACTGGGAGTGGCGTAGAGGGGAGGAGCTATGTGCAGCTCTGCTGGGTGAATCCTCTTGCACTTCCTGTTGGGGAGGAGTAATATCCCAGAAGTAATGATGACCCGTGGACTGATCACACTACAGAAGAAAGGAATTTATCAGGTAAGCATAAATTATGTTTTTAAATGATACATATTGCAAGTATAACACACTTTTTATGCTTTTTTATAACACTAGTAAACCCTGTATTATATCTCTTTTACGGAAATATATGTATCAGGGTTAACCTTGAGAATTCTTCATTTCACATTTCCAGTTGGGAGATTAGAAAATCCACAGTTTTTAAAGCTAAATTATATGATAAGAAGGCAAAATAAGGCATATTGCAAACGTGTTTCATTATGCATAACTAAACATTTTATATTAAAATTAGTTTACTGTCCCTTTAAGTATGGATACATTTCTTGCAGCATGTTTTACAATAAAAGCTTAGCTCAGAGCACAAACTCATTTACATACGTTCCTAATTGTAAACGGCAAAGGAGACGGGAAACTGGAAAGCTTAGTAGAATCCATAAGGACGTATCCATGAATTGCTTTATGTATTTGTGTAATTCAAAGGTGTTCACTTTTCTATCAAAATAACAATGTTAACTGAGTTTAAAAAATATATGTATTTTGTAAAAAAAATTCACTGTCATGTTTGTGTTGCTTAGGATATAAAAAAAATATAATAATAATTTAATACCACTGTATATTCATATTATAGGCTTTTTTCAGTATGACAAGACTGATACTTTGTTGTGCAAATTGTAACGTTAAACGGTGAGTAAATGACCTGATTTAAATTTTAGGACAATAATCTTTAATCACTTTGTCTTCAGTCAATAGCTGATGTAAATATGTTCTATACGTTATCTTTTTGTTATATAATTCAATAACTTAAAGGGACATTAAACCCCAAAAATTTCTTTCATGATTCAGATAGAGGATACAATTTTTAAAAAGTTTCCAATTTACTTCTATTATCACTTTTTTTTCATTCTCATGGTATTCTTTGTTGAAGAGATACCTAGGTAGGTAGTGTGCACATGCCTGAGGCACTACACAACAGGAAATAGTGCTGCCATCTAGTGCCCCTGCTAATGTATACCAATGTTGCAAAACTGCGGCTATATAGTGCTGCACTCTTGAGCTTACATTTCTGCTTTTTCACAAAGGATAACAAGAAAACAAAGACAATTTGATAATAGAAGTAAATTAGAAAGTTTTTTTTAAATGTTATGTTCTATCTAAATTATGAAAGAAAAAAAAATTGGGTTTTATGTCCCTTTAAAGGGACATGAAACATTTTTTTTTCATTATTTCAAATAGAGAATATGAATTTAAACATCTTTCCTATTTACTTCTAATATATAATTTGCTTCATTCTCTTGGTATCCTTTGTTGAAGCAGCAATGCACTACTGGGAGCCAGCTGAATACACTGGGTAAGCCAATAAGATGAGGCATATATTTGCAGCCACCATTTAGTAGCTCTTGACTCTACCCAGCTATCTTTTCAACAAAGGATATCAAGAAAACAAAACAAATTAGATAATAGAAATACATTGGAAAGTTGCTTAAATCGCATGCTCTTTCTGAATCATGAAATTAACAAATTGGGTTTCATGTTCCTTTAATTAAACCCCCATCTAACTAATGATGGAGGTCTCTGCTTATACATACCTCACTTCATCTCAGGACATAATGCCATTTTAGTGGACCAAATGTATCACTACCCTGTACCTATGTGCATCATAACTTGTAATAAATATATATATTTTCTGCACTTGTTTTCTGCCTGTTTGGAATTTATCACTTACTCTGCAATATAATAATTTATCTTACTCTTAATGATTATATAGTACTTATTATCTAGACTTGGGACATAAAATATTAAAATAAAAAAGTAACAATTTTCGGTTTACTTCCAATATCGATTTGTGCACACACTTTATGAGCCACCAGCTACTACTGAGCATGTGCAAGAGTTCGATATCTTTGTATATGAGTCTATGATTGGTTGCTGGTTGTCACGTGACATAGGGTCAGGGGAATGAAAGGAAACTGAAATTTGTCATCAAATCTGCTGCTAGTTAAAAAAAAAAAAAAGTCATTGCAATAAATGACTGAATTTTAATGTATTGTTGATGCAGGGGTGTCGAATCTTTTTTAAATATGGGAAACAATGATTATTTTTTCTTACCTGCAGTACCAGTCAGCACATCCATCTTAAGAACTTTGTATAAATGCTTTATTAACTCATGTTGCGGCTACCTGCTGACAAATTGGAGCTCTTCATGAAGGACCCCCGAAGCATAGGTTTTTCCTTGAGTCTGCCCCACAGTGGTCTATGAACTGTGCAAACAAGGTGTAAATAGGGGCCTTTCTTCTGTTTTCACTTGCAGTAAACGGTACCATCTTAAATTTAAAAAAGTAAAAAAAAAGTCTAGCATAATGGAGTTGTCAGTACTGTTTCTGTGTTATTGGCAGCCAAGTGGCCAGAGGATAAAAAACATCTGTGTATTCCTGTCACTAAGAGGTTAAATAATCACTTTTCTTTCCTAAGATATGGTGAGTCTACAATGTCATCAATTACTAGTGGGAATATCACTCCTGGCCAGCAGGAGGAGGCAAAGAGCACCACAGCAAAGCTCTTAAAGGGACAGTCAACACCAGAATTTTTGTTGTTTTAAAAGATAGATAATACCTTAATTACCAATTCCCCAGTTTTGCATAACAGACAGTTATAATTATACACATTTTACCTCTGTAATTACCTTGTATCTAAGCCTCAGCAGACTGCCCCCTTATTTCAGTTCTTTTGACAGACTTGCATTTTAGCCAATCAGAGCTGTCTCCATGGTAAATTCACATACATGAGCTCAATGTTATCTATATGAAACACGTGAACTAATGCCCTCTAGTGGTGAAAAACTATCAAAATGCATTTAGATTAGAGGCGGCCTTCAAGGTCTAAGAAATTAGCATATGAACCTCCTAGGTTTAGCTTTCAACTAAGAATACCAAGAGAACAAAGCAAAATTGTTGATAAAAGTAAATTGGAAAGTTGTTTAGAATTACATGCCCTATTTGAAACATGAACTTTTTTGGGACTTGACTGTCCCTTTAAGTGTCACTCTCTAACCCACAATCCCCAGTCATTCTCTTTGCCTCTGTACATGGAGGAGGTGAAGTTTTGGTGTCTGAAGAAAATTGGATTTCTTTCGCTACAAGCAACATTTTATTGTTTTAGAAAGCCAGAGTAGGTTTACTCTGATCTTTCCTTTGTTTCAAGGATTGGGTCTAGCCGTAGTCCACGTTAATCTCTGTTCTTTATTTTTTCTACAGGCCTCTGTAAGGAGTTGGCGTCCTTCCACACTTTGTGAGCTGTCCTCCTGCCGGACGGCTAGAATGCAGGTAAGTGCTGGGGTCTTAGATGGCTGGCACTGAAGACTGCAAATTATGGGACTTAGAAAATATCCTTGGTAAGGATATCAAGAAGGCAGTCTCCAGGCACTTTAATACAGGGGTAAGACCTTGTTATTATATGTGACACAGAGACTGTGTTTCTCCCCTTAGAGGAAGGGGTTAACTTTATGGGCTAGTCTTTGTGAGTGGTCCGGATATCAGTGTGTTTTGTGAACAAATGGGAAGCGGTTTGACAGTTATAGTTCAGGACCGGCTCCTTAGGCTGTACGATACTTCTCAGCCAGAGCGGTTTGAATATTTTCTTAAGAACGGCTGGATGCGGATGCGCACGCTTTTGTGGTGCAGTTTCATTTAGGAGACTTACTCCTTCTATACCGGAGCGGTGTCGACTGTGCCGGAACTTTTGGAGCTCCATAAAATAAAGGGCTCTGTTTAGAGTTGTCTGGAGGGCAGGTAAGAGTGCCTCAGCCTGCTGAGGTGTAGAGGTTTTCATTGGGGGGCAAGTTTTTTTCCTGAGCGTTATTATCGCTCTGTGATTTAAAGACACAGTACCAAAAAAAAAATGTATAAGGAGAGTCCACAGCATCATTCCTTACTGTTGTGAAATACTGAACCTGGGCACCAGGAGGAGACAAAGAAAACCCAGCCAAAGGCTTAAATACCTCTCCCACTTCCCCCATCCCCCAGTCATTCTTTGCCTTTCGTCACAGGAGGATGGCAGAGAAGTGTCAGAAGATTTTTGAGTAGTTCCTTAGGAGGCGTATCTAGCCTTCAATATGGGACTGGAGTTTTAAGTAGTCTTATCAGCCTCTCAGTGAGAGCATTGACGAAAGTTAGAGTCTGGAGATGCAGGGAGAGTCTTTCTGCGAACCTATCCAGACTGCCTGCTAACAGCTCAGTGTTGACGAGTTTCACTGCCTGCTCATTTTCTTCACTCAAGTCCATGTCAGGAGCGATGCTACAAGACTATCACACTTGAGAGGCTGTGTTTCTGTTCCACAGCATGGATTCTGGTAAGATCGTTTTCATTTTTACATATGTTGGAAATGTTAGAAGACAGGGTCACCGCGTGGCTCCTTTTACCTTAATAGAATCATGGGTTAATATCTCCTGAGGGGGATTATTGAACAGTGGGGATTAATCAAATATGTTGCTTTGATTTTATGCTGCTTTATGTGAGAGATTTTATTGGGCTCATAGACTGTTTGTTATGTGCGCAGCGATATCTGTAGGCAAATCAGTATGTCTGTCCCGGGACAGGCAAGGGAGTGAGCTTCGTGCACACTCATATTATTTTTCTATTCATTTTAAGAAAGTTTACTATGAAATCTCATTAGAGTTAAGTGAAATCTCATGAGATTACAGTAAAAGAGTTCATGAACTCAGCATTGCTGATGCTGATTGGCTGTTGTTCATTTCTTCATTTTTTTTTTACCTGCAGCTGGACAGCAGCTGAAGTATATCTTTTTACACAGAACTTACTCTGGTGTGCTGAGGAAATTGTGAGGTAAATATCTTCTTTTTCTTTTACAAGATATGACGAGTCAACGGATTTCATCCTTACTTATGGGATATCGCCTCCTGGTCAGCATGAGGAGGCAAAGAGCTCCACAGCAGAGCTGCATAAATAGCTCCTCCCTTCCCCCCCAACCCAGTCATTCTCTTTGCCTGTGTTAGTGATAGGAAGAGGTAAAGTGAGGTGTTAGTTTTTAGATTCTTCAATCAAGAGTTTGTTTTAAAAGTGGTGCTGCTGAGTGCTGCTTTATTCTGGGGTGTAGCCTAGACCAGATCAGTCTCTTCAGTAGAAAAGAGAAGCATTTGGTGGCTATGGGAACTGGTGGGATTATATTCTCACTGCTCCTCCCATTATGATGCTGCCCTTTCTGTGATAGCCTAAGCTGAATCTGACTCGGGCTTCATCTTTCTACAGGACTACAGGAGGGACCCAATGGACCTCTGAACCCTGTTGCAGCTGTCTTGCTGTCGGACAGCATATAGAGGTAAGTGCAGTTTTTATTTCTCTATAGGGTATTTCCCCTAGATATATACCTTAGGGAATTCTGCACTTAAATATATTTATGGGAAAGCAGGGGCTCTGTCTGTGAAGAGCTTCTCCCTGACAGCGTGTGGCAGATTACAAACTGGCTGCACATATTTACATTTCTTTCATGTAATTAGCAAGAGTCCATGAGCTAGTGACGTATGGGATATACATTCCTACCAGGAGGGGCAAAGTTTCCCAAACCTCAAAATGCCTATAAATACACCCCTCACCACACCCACAAATCAGTTTTACAAACTTTGCCTCCTATGGAGGTGGTGAAGTAAGTTTGTGCTAGATTCTACGTTGATATGCGCTCCGCAGCAGGTTGGAGCCCGGTTTTCCTCTCAGCGTGCAGTGAATGTCAGAGGGATGTGAGGAGAGTATTGCCTATTTGAATTCAATGATCTCCTTCTACGGGGTCTATTTCATAGGTTCTCTGTTATCGGTCGTAGAGATTCATCTCTTACCTCCATTTTCAGATCGACGATATACTCTTATATATACCATTACCTCTGCTGATTCTCGTTTCAGTACTGGTTTGGCTTTCTACTACATGTAGATGAGTGTCCTGGGGTAAGTAAGTCTTATTTTCTGTGACACTCTAAAGCTATGGTTGGGCACTTTTATATAAAGTTCTAAATATATGTATTCAAACATTTATTTGCCTTGACTCAGGATGTTCAACGTTCCTTATTTCAGACAGTCAGTTTCATATTTGGGATAATGCATATGAATAAATCAATTTTTTTTCTTACCTTAAAATTTGACTTTTTTTCCCTGTGGGCTGTTAGGCTCGCGGGGGCTGAAAATGCTTAATTTTATTGCGTCATTCTTGGCGCGGACTTTTTTGGCGCAAAAATGTTTTTTCTGTTTCCGGCGTCATACGTGTCGCCGGAAGTTGCGTCATTTTTGACGTTTTTTTGCGCCAAAAGTGTCGTCGTTCCGGATGTGGCGTCATTTTTGGCGCCAAAAGCATTTAGGCGCCAGATAATGTGGGCGTCTTTTTTGGCGCTAAAAAATATGGGCGTCATTTTTGTCTCCACATTATTTAAGTCTCATTATTTATTGCTTCTGGTTGCTAGAAGCTTGTTCACTGGCATTTTTTCCCATTCCTGAAACTGTCATTTAAGGAATTTGATCAATTTTGCTTTATATGTTGTTTTTTCTATTACATATTGCAAGATGTCCCAGATTGACACTGAGTCAGAAGATACTTCTGGAAAAACGCTGCCTGGTGCTGGATCTACCAAAGTTAAGTGTATCTGTTGTAAACTTGTGGTATCTGTTCCTCCAGCTGTTGTTTGTAATGATTGTCATGACAAACTTGTTAATGCAGATAATATTTCCTTTAGTAATGTTACATTACCTGTTGCGGTTCCGTCAACATCTAATACTCAGAGTGTTCCTGTTAACATAAGAGATTTTGTTTCTAAATCCATTAAGAAGGCTATGTCTGTTATTCCCCCTTCTAGTAAACGTAAAAGGTCTTTTAAAACTTCTAATTTTTCAGATGAATTTTTAAATGAACATCATCATTCTGATTCTAATAGTGGTTCCTCTGGTTCAGAGGATTCTGTTTCAGAGGTTGATGCTGATAAATCCTCATATTTATTCAAAATGGAATTTATTCGTTCTCTACTTAAAGAGGTCTTAATTGCATTAGAAATAGAGGATTCTGGTCCTCTCGATACTAAATCTAAACGTTTAAATAAGGTGTTTAAATCTCCTGTAGTTATTCCAGAAGTTTTTCCTGTCCCTGATGCTATTTCTGAAGTAGTCTCCAGGGAATGGAATAATTTGGGTAATTCATTTACTCTTTCTAAACGTTTTAAGCAATTATATCCTGTGCCATCTGACAGATTAGAATTTTGGGACAAAATCCCTAAGGTTGATGGGGCTGTCTCTACTCTTGCTAAACGTACTACTATTCCTACGGCAGATAGTACTTCCTTCAAGGATCCTTGAGATAGAAAGATTGAATCCTTTCTAAGAAAAGCTTACTTATGTTCGGGTAATCTTCTTAGACCTGCTATATCTTTAGCGGATGTTGCTGCAGCTTCAACTTTTTGGTTAGAAGCTTTAGCGCAACAAGTAACAGATCATAATTCTCATAGCATTGTTAATCTTCTTCAACATGCTAATAACTTTATTTGTGATGCCATCTTTGATATCATTAGAGTTGATGTCAGGTATATGTCTCTAGCTATTTTAGCTAGAAGAGCTTTATGGCTTAAAACTTGGAATGCTGATATGTCTTCTAAGTCAACTTTGCTTTCCCTTTCTTTCCAGGGTAATAAATTATTTGGTTCTCAGTTGGATTCTATTATCTCAACTGTTACTGGAGGGAAAGGAACTTTTTTACCACAGTATAAAAAATCTAAGGGTAAATTTAGGTCTAATAATCGTTTTCGTTCCTTTCGTCACAATAAGGAACAAAAGCCTGATCCGTCACCCACAGGAGCGGTGTCAGTTTGGAAACCATCTCCAGTCTGGAATAAATCCAAGCCTTTTAGAAAACCAAAGTCAGCTCCTAAATCCACATGTAGGTGCGGCCCTCATTCCAGCCCAGCTGGTAGGGGGCAGATTACGATTTTTCAAAGAAATTTGGATCAAATCAATTCACAATCTTTGGATTCAAAACATTGTTTCAGAAGGGTACAGATATGGCTTCAAAATAAGGCCTCCTGCAAAGAGATTTTTTCTTTCCCGTGTCCCAGAAAATCCAGCGAAGGCTCAAGCATTTCTGAAATGTGTTTCAGATCTAGAGTTGGCTGGAGTAATTATGCCAGTTCCAGTTCTGGAACAGGGGCTGGGGTTTTATTCAAATCTCTTCATTGTACCAAAGAAGGAGAATTCCTTCAGACCAGTTCTGGATCTAAAAATATTGAATCGTTATGTAAGGATACCAACATTCAAAATGGTAACTATAAGGACTATCCTGTCTTTTGTTCAGCAAGGGCATTATATGTCCACAATAGATTTACAGGATGCATATCTGCATATTCCGATTCATCCAGATCACTATCAGTTTCTGAGATTCTCTTTCCTAGACAAGCATTACCAGTTTGTGGCTCTGCCGTTTGGCCTAGCAACAGCTCCAAGAATTTTTACAAAGGTTCTCGGTGCCCTTCTGTCTGTAATCAGAGAACAGGGTATTGTGGTATTTCCTTATTTGGACGATATCTTGGTACTTGCTCAGTCTTCACATTTAGCAGAAACTCATATGAATCGACTTGTGTTGTTTCTTCAAGATCATGGTTGGAGGATCAATTTACCAAAAAGTTCATTGATTCCTCAGACAAGGGTAACCTTTTTAGGTTTCCAGATAGATTCAGCGTCCATGACTCTGTCACTGACAGACAAGAGACGTCTAAAATTGATCTCAGCTTGTCGAAACCTTCAATCACAATCATTCCCTTCGGTAGCCTTACGCATGGAAATTCTAGGTCTTATGACTGCTGCATCGGACGCGATCCCCTTTGCTCGTTTTCACATGCGACCTCTTCAGCTCTGTATGCTGAACCAGTGGTGCAGGGATTACACAAAGATATCTCAATTAATATCTTTAAAACCGATTGTACAACACTCTCTGACGTGGTGGACAGATCACCATCGTTTAGTTCAGGGGGCTTCTTTTGTTCTTCCGACCTGGACTGTAATTTCAACAGATGCAAGTCTGACAGGTTGGGGAGCTGTTTGGGGGTCTCTGATAGCACAAGGGGTTTGGGAATCTCAGGAGGTGAGATTACCAATCAATATTTTGGAACTCCGTGCAATTTTCAGAGCTCTTCAGTCATGGCCTCTTCTAAAGAGAGAATCGTTCATTTGTTTTCAGACAGACAATGTCACAACTGTGGCATACATCAATCATCAAGGAGGGACTCACAGTCCTCTGGCTATGAAAGAAGTATCTCGAATACTGGTATGGGCGGAATCCAGCTCCTGTCTAGTTTCTGCGGTTCATATCCCAGGTATAGACATTTGGGAAGCGGATTATCTCAGTCGCCAAACGTTACATCCGGGCGAATGGTCTCTTCACCCAGAGGTATTTCTTCAGATTGTTCAAATGTGGGGACTTCCAGAAATAGATCTGATGGCCTCTCATCTAAACAAGAAACTTTCCAGGTATCTGTCCAGATCCAGGGATCCTCAAGCGGAAGCAGTGGATGCATTGTCACTTCCTTGGAAGTATCATCCTGCCTATATCTTTCCGCCTCTAGTTCTTCTTCCAAGAGCAATCTCCAAGATTCTGAAGGAATGCTCGTTTGTTCTGCTGGTGGCTCCAGCATGGCCTCACAGGTTTTGGTATGCGGATCTTGTCCGGATGGCCTCTTGCCAACCGTGGACTCCATTACGTTAAGACCAGACCTTCTGTCGCAAGGTCCTTTTTTCCATCAGGATCTCAAATCCTTAAATTTGAAGGTATGGAGATTGAACGCTTGATTCTTAGTCAAAGAGGTTTCTCTGACTGTGATTAAAACTATGTTACAGGCTCGTAAATCTGTATCTAGGAAGATATATTATCGAGTCTGGAAGACTTACATTTCTTGGTGTCTTTCTCATCATTTTTCCTGGCATTCTTTTAGAATTCCGAGAATTTTACAGTTTCTTCAGGATGGTTTGGATAAAGGTTTGTCTGCAAGTTCCTTGAAAGGTCAAATCTCTGCTCTTTCTGTTCTTTTTCACAGAAAGATTGCTAATCTTCCTGATATTCATTATTTTGTACAAGCTTTGGTTCGTATAAAACCTGTTATTAAGTCAATTTCTCCTCCTTGGAGTTTGAATTTGGTTCTGGGGGCTCTTCAAGCTCCTCCGTTTGAACCTATGCATTCATTGGACATTAAATTACTTTCTTGGAAAGTTTTGTTTCTTTTGGCCATCTCTTCTGCTAGAAGAGTTTCTGAATTATCTGCTCTTTCTTGTGAGTCTCCTTTTCTGATTTTTCATCAGGATAAGGCAGTGTTGCGAACTTCTTTTAAATTTTTACCTAAGGTTGTGAATTCTAACAACATTAGTAGAGAAATTGTGGTTCCTTCATTATTTCCTAATCCTAAGAATTCTAAGGAGAGATCATTGCATTCTTTGGATGTAGTTAGAGCTTTGAAATATTATGTTGAAGCTACTAAGACTTTCCGAAAGACTTCTAGTCTATTTGTTATCTTTTCCGGTTCTAGGAAAGGTCAGAAGGCCTCTGCCATTTCTTTGGCATCTTGGTTGAAATCTTTAATTCATTATGCTTATGTCGAGTCGGGTAAAACTCCGCCTCAAAGGATTACAGCTCATTCTACTAGGTCAGTTTCTACTTCCTGGGCGTTTAGGAATGAAGCTTCGGTTGATCAGATTTGCAAAGCAGCAACTTGGTCTTCTTTGCATACTTTTACTAAATTCTACCATTTTGATGTGTTTTCTTCTTCTGAAGCAGTTTTTGGTAGAAAAGTACTTCAGGCAGCTGTTTCAGTTTGATTCTTCTGCTTATAATTTCAGTTTTTTTCATTATAAGATTTAAACTTTATTTGGGTGTGGATTATTTTCAGCGGAATTGGCTGTCTTTATTTTATCCCTCCCTCTCTAGTGACTCTTGCGTGGAAGATCCACATCTTGGGTAGTCATTATCCCATACGTCACTAGCTCATGGACTCTTGCTAATTACATGAAAGAAAACATAATTTATGTAAGAACTTACCTGATAAATTCATTTCTTTCATATTAGCAAGAGTCCATGAGGCCCACCCTTTTTTGTGGTGGTTATGATTTTTTTGTATAAAGCACAATTATTCCAATTCCTTATTTTTTATGCTTTCGCACTTTTTTCTTATCACCCCACTTCTTGGCTATGCGTTAAACTGATTTGTGGGTGTGGTGAGGGGTGTATTTATAGGCATTTTGAGGTTTGGGAGACTTTGCCCCTCCTGGTAGGAATGTATATCCCATACGTCACTAGCTCATGGACTCTTGCTAATATGAAAGAAATGAATTTATCAGGTAAGTTCTTACATAAATTATGTTATTTCTGTTTTAATAGGACAGGTTTTGTTGTCCCTCCCGGAGAATTATGGCCATATCTAGCAAGGCAGTTGTGTTGTTATACACTACCCCACTGCATGTAGTGGAATGTGGAGACCTAGCGACTGTGTCAAACACCAGAGTTTTTCTTACGATGTTTAATGGTGACCGGGAGCTAATTTAACCCACAAGGGGTTTTTAATCCGGTATGGGCTGTTTGAAAATCAGTAGCCTATCTGTTTATTTGCCTATTTTTTTGTCTCTCATGGTCCCCAAGGCAGATGTGTCTTTATAACAATTCAGAGAATGAGGGTTATATGCAGACGCAACATTGCCATATGTATTTGTGTATGGCGACCGGGAGATAGTGGGCGGTACGCCCACGAATGGCGGAGTTCACATAGAGCGCCAAAGAAAGGGCGCTAAGACCGCTTCTTCTTCCTTACTTCTCACGGAGTGGAGGACTTTAATTGCTGGACATGTTTTTTTCCTTCTCTGTTATACGTTAACAAGCAATGGAGGAATCTAATTAGATGCGCTTACTTCCGGTTTTCGGAAGTTACAGCACTATTGTCCGTAGCTCTTGAGCAGTGTATTCTGGTAGAGCCAGTCTTGCAGGGAACAAAGTGTTATATAGGATTCCTGCCTGTAAGTGTCAGTTCATCCGTTGACATAGGATGACAGTACACACTATCCATCGCTTTAGGTTTAAAGAGACAGTGTTGTGTTTTTATGGATTGATGTTTGTCATAAATCCTTTCTCTGAAGCAACAACTGTTAATAGTCTGAGCTATCTTTGACTCTCAGCACGTATATAGTGTCCAAATTTTATTGATGACCCACGGGCAGTGCTCTGCGGCTCCCTGCAAGGTTTTCATTGCTATATTTAGTTATAACAATGTTCATATTGTCATTAGTTAAAATCCTACAACATTTGTATGCTAGTCTCTGAAACAACAGAGATAAGACATTCTTTTAAATTTAAAGAGACAGTAACATTTTTTCTCTGTAAATTGTTTTGCATGACTTGCAGGGGCTTATTTGTCCTTCTCATCCTTTATAAATTGGACACAAAGATAAGTCACTTTCAGATTTAAAGCGACAGTACTGTTTATTTGTTGATTCCTCCCTTATTGAAATAAACTTGTGTTAAGTTTTGTTCTACTCAGTGAGTGCTCTGCAGTAGTATAATGGTTAGAGCAACAACTTATCACTTTGACAATACTCTTTTACAGGGAGATTACATTTGACCCAACTTTACATGTAACTTTCTGACGCTATGCGATGCAATATTGCACCCGACTTTCATTTGCTTTTGTACAATAAAGTAAATAATATCTGTTCTTACAGTTCAGGGGACAGTAAGGGTCATTTTAATTAGGACTTACTGCTGTTCTTTGGGTGCATTCATCCTTTGTGACTTAGGATGGAAAAGTAGCACACAACAATAGGTTTTCCTTTAAGATGTACAAGGACTTAAACCTCTTAACTTAGCTATTTCAGTTATAATATCTGATATTTCCTCCCAGATTACCAAGTCAACAGCTAGCTATAGTAGCCTGATGGTTAGCTTAGCTGTCTAGCAGGCGTGAGGTTTGCAGTTTGAAACCATCTGTAGCTATTTGCACTTTGTATGTGTGCTAGCAAGCTGTTTTAAATTTTCCTTGCACTTACGGTTGAATTCTTGATCTGCGGATGCGCCAGCTAATTCTAAGCTTTTGGCTATTCTTTGCGAGGGGAAGACCCTGTTCGTGTCTTACTTGAAGGATTTTATTTCAGATATCACGGGAGGCAAGGGTCTCCTCCTCCCTCAGGATATGAAGCCCAATCAGAGAGGGCGACAAAGTAATTTTCGTTTCTTTCAAAATTTCAAGGGGGTTCCATCTTTCTCTTCCGCGAAACAGGAAGAGAATTATTCACAAACCAAGTCCACTTGGGAACCTAACCAGTCTTGGAACAAAGGTAAACTATCCAAGTAGCCAGCTGCTGCTAACAAGTCAGCATGAAGGGCGGCCCCCCGATCCGGGACCGGATCTAGTAGGGGGCGGACTTCTCACTTTGTCCAGGCTTGGATAAGAGATGTCAGGATCCTGGACACTAGACATGGTGTCTCAGGGGTATCAGTTCCTTCTTCTCGAGTATCTGTTGACCAGATATAGAGAGAGGCGTTTCTTACGTTGTGTAGGAGGCCTCTTTTCCAGTAATATGTCCCGCTCCAATACAGGGACAGGGGTTTATTCAAATCAGTTGTAGTTTCCAAACAGGAGGGAACGTTACGACCCGTTTTAGACCTCAAGAGTCTAAACAAGTTTCTCAGGGTTCCATCTTTCCAGATGGAAACTATTCGTTCCGTTCTTTCATTGATCAGGAGGGTCAATTTATGACTACCGTGGATCTAAAGGATGCATATCTTCATGTTCCTATCCACAATGATCCTCTCAAGTTCCTCCGTTTTGCCTTTCTGGACAAACCTTTTTAGACCGTGGCTCTTCTTTTCGGTCTGGCCACGGCACCCAGAATTTTCACAAAGATTCTGGGGTCTCTGCCAGCGGTCCTCAGGCCGCGGGGCATTGCAGTGGCACCTTATCTGGATAATATTCTGCTCCAGGCGTCGTCTTATCAGCTGACAAAGTCTCATACCGACATTGTGCTGTCCTTTCTAAGGAATCACGGGTGGAAGGTGAATCTCGAAAAGAGTTCACTGATTCCACAGACAAGGGTTCCTTTCCTGGGAACTCTAATCGACTTTCTATCCATGAAAATCTTTTTGGCGGAAGTCAGAAAGTTAAAGATTCTGAATACATGCCGATCCCTTCAGTCCAATCCTCGGCCGTCACTGGCTCAGTACATGGAGACAATTGGATTGATGGTGGCGGCAATGGACATCATTCCGTTTGCTCAGTTTCATCTCAGACCTCTGCAGCTGAGCATGTTCAGACAATGGAATGGAGATTATGCAAATTTGTCTCCTCAAATAGATCTGGACAGGAGACGAGGGATTCTCTTCCTTGGTGGTTGTCGCCAGATCATCTGTCCCAAGGGACGTGCTTCCACAGACCCACATGGGTGATAGTGACAACGGACGCCAGCCTGATAGGATGGGGTGCAGTCTGGAACTCCCTGAAGGCTCAGGGTGTGTACTCGGTCGGAGTCTCTACTTGCCATCAATATTCTGGAGTTGAGAGCAATATTCAATGCGCTTCAGGCTTGGCCTCAGTTGGTTTCAGCCAAATTCATCAGATTCCAGTCGGACAACTTCACGACTGTGGCTTACATCATTCATCAGGGAGGAACAAGGAGTTCCTTAGCGATGACAGAAGTATCCAAGATAATTCAGTGGGCGGAAGCTCACTCTTTTTATCTGTCAGCAATCTTCATCCCAGGAGTGGACAACTGGGAGGCGGACAGACGTTTCATCCGGGGGAATGGGAACTCCATCCGGAGGTCTTTGCCAACCTGATTCTCAGATGGGACAGGCTGGAGCTGGATTTTAGGGCGTCTCGGCAGAATGCCATCTCCCAAGGTACGGATCCAGGTCCAGGGATCCTCGGGCCGAACTGATAGATGCCTTGGCAGTGCCTTGGTCGTTCAATCTAGCTTATATGTTC
Source organism: Bombina bombina (assembly GCF_027579735.1). Classification (NCBI taxonomy): domain Eukaryota; kingdom Metazoa; phylum Chordata; class Amphibia; order Anura; family Bombinatoridae; genus Bombina; species Bombina bombina. Next base: position 162,387,547 of record NC_069507.1, on the reverse strand, counting down.
CCTCCGTTTGCTCTTCTTCCCCGGGTGATTGCTCGAGTCAAACAGGAGAGGGCTTCAGTGATTTTCTCGCTCCTGCGTGGCCTCGCAGGCCTTGGTATGCCGATCTGGTGGACATGTCATCTCTGCCGCCATGGAAGCTTCCATTGAGGCAAGACCTTCTCTTTCAGGGACCCTTCCATTGTCCGAATATAATTTCTCTGCAGCTGACTGCTTGGAGATTGAACGCTTGATTTTATCTAAGCGAGGGTTCTCTGATTCGGTCATTGATACCTTGATTCAGGCACGCAAGCCTGTTACTAGAAAGATTTGCCATAAGATATGGCGTAAATATCTTTATTGGTGCGAATCCAATACTCATGGAGTAGGGTTAGGATTCCTAGGATTTTATTTTTTCTCCAAGAAGGATTGGAGAAAGAATTGTCAGCAAGTTCCTTAAAGGGAAAGATTTCTGCTCTATCGATTTTGCTACACAAACGTCTGGCAGTTGTTCCGAATGTTCAATCCTTTTGTCAGGATCTGACTAGATTCAGGCCTGTGTTTAGACCACTTGCTCCTCCTTGGAGTTTGAATGAATGCTCTTTGAGGGGTTCCGTTTGAACCTATGTATTCTATAGATATTAAGTTATTATCTTGGAAAGTTTTATTTTTGGTTGCTATTTCTTCTGCTCGCAGAGTTTCTGAGCTCTCCGCATTCTAATGTAATTCTCCTTATCTTATTTTTCATTCCGATAAGGTAGTGTTGCGTACTAAACCTGGTTTTCTTTCTAAGGTTGTTTCCAACAAAAATATTAATCAGGAAATTGTTGTTCCTTCGTTGTGTCCTAATCCTTTTTCTGAGAAGGAGCGTCTGTTACATAATTTGAACGTAGTCCGTGCCCTGAAGTTTTACTTGCAGGCGACTAAGGAATTCCATCAATCATCTTCATTATTTGTTGTGTTTTCTGGGAAACGCAGGGGTCAGAAAGCTACGACTGCCTCTCTTTCTTTTTGGCTGAAGAGTATCATCCGTTTTGCATATGAGACTGCTGGACAGCAGCCTCCTGAACGAATTACGGCTCATTCCGCTAGAGCTGTGGCTTTCTCATGGGCATTTAAAAACTGATGCTTCTGTTGAACAGATTTGCAAGGCTGCAACTTGGTCGTCTCTTCACACTTTTTCCATATTTTACAAATTTGATACCTTTGCCTCGTCAGAGGCTGTTTTTGGGAGAAAGGTTCTTCAAGCAATGGTGCCTTCTGTTTAGGTTCCTGTCTTGTCCCTCCCTTTCATCCGTGTCCTATAGCTTTCTTATTGTATCCCATAAGTAAGGATGAAATCCGTGGACTCGTCATATCTTGTAAAAGAAAAGGAAATGTATGCTTACCTGATAAATTTATTTCTTTTACGATATGACGAGTCCACGGCCCACCCTGTCGTTTTCTAAAGACAGGTTTTTATTTTTGTTAAACTTCAGTCACCTCTGCTCCTTGGCTTTTCCTTTCTCTTCCTAACTTCGGTCGAATGACTGGGTTGGACTTGAGAGCTATTTATGCAGCTCTTTGCCTCCTCCTGCTGACCAGGAGGCGATATCCCATAAGTAAGGATGAAATCCGTGGTCATATCGTAAAATAAATACATTTATCAGGTAAGCCTAAATTTCCTTTTTTTTTACATAGAGATGCTCAGGTGATATTTTCCTGTCAGCTTTTTACGGTTATACTGCATCAGTTTCAAGTGATTTAGCATATGAGTATTATGTCCATTTAAGGTTGAACACCTTCGTGTATTGTTAAAGGAGGTTTTAGCTACTTTGAACGACTCCGACCCGCCTGTCGATGGCAACTCTAAAAAAAATCAAGTAAATTGGGGGGGGCGGGGCGGAGCCAACTACCAAAGAAACAAGACGTGTATGTAAAGAGCGCCTGGCTCTTGTCTGCTAAAAAGAAAGTTTGGTGCCTTCAAAAACCCCATACACAGTATAAGGGGAACCCTATAGCACCTAGACATATTAGAGACCTCTGAGATTCGTAGTGCTATTCTCGGATTGTTGATTTTAAAGGGATTATTACAATGCTGGAGGCCTTAGATGAATGGGGATCAACTATGACGCAGCTTCTCAGTGAACATTTTTCCAACTTAACGCTGGCAGTGCGTAAGCTATGTGCGGCTACAATAATAGGCAATGAAGCTCATATGCAAGTAGTGGACTGGCTTCCAGAGCCTAGCCTTGAAAGCATTCATTTCAGCGAATACCTGGACAGCCCTACTGATATACCCGCTAACCAGTCTATGGGCAGCCGCATCGGAGGTGTTCAGCAAGCTGACGTTTCAGCCTCCAACTATACAGAGAAGCCACGCTACGATGTCTGGAATCAGATAAGTAAAGACAGAATAACCTAGATGAGGATTTCCCTGTGTGGTTGCTTACTGAATTGTCAAACCCCTTGGGGATCCGCGGCTCTCTGTCGGACCTGCGTTTGGCCACATCCGTTGCTGCAGGCACATACAACTGCTGCACTCTGGAGGAGCTTCCTCTTTTGAATATTACCAGCACTGGTAGAGATGCAACAGATCTTCAGGAATCGGACATATGTTTTTTGCCTGCACAGTGGATCGATCCTATAATGGCTATTGCAATGTTTACTGATTCTGTAAAGACGGATCTATTCCAATCCCAAAATTATGCCAGCGGTCTGCACAGAGATAGCTGGGGTGTTATTGTACTCATAAGACCAACCGGTGTGGGGTAGGTTTATTTGTTTCACACAGGAGAGATCTTGCAAGTTTGCACAAATAGTTCCTCATTTAGAGTTCCTATCAACTCCACACATTGCTGGACCTTACCATGACGACTACACGGTCTGAAGTACTGGATTCCTGGACATCTCAGGGACTTCTGAAATAGACTATACAAGTGCCTTCTACTAATGGTTTAACTCTCCGCTCTGATCCCTTTTCTCTTGTAAGGTGTATCCAGTCCACGGATCATCCATTACTTGTGGGATATTCTCCTTCCCAACAGGAAGCTGCAAGAGGATCACCCACAGCAGAGCTGTCTATATAGCTCCTCCCCTAACTGCCACCTCCAGTCATTCTCTTGCAGCTCTCGACAAGGGAAGTCGCATAGAGAGATGTGGTGACTTAGTGTAGTTTATCTTCAATCAAAAGTTTGTTATTTTTAAATGGTACCGGATTTGTACTGTTTTTTACCTCAGGCAGAAATTAGAAGAAGTGTTTTGCCTGAGGTTTTTGATGATCTTAGCAGGTTGTAACAATGATCCACTGCTGTTCTCACACATAACTAAAGAGTATGGGAAAAACTTCAGCTGGGAGAACGGCCTGCAGATTCAACTGCCTTGAGGTATGTTCAGTATATTTTTTTCTAGAGAGATAATAAGTCTAGAAAATGCTGACAGTGCCTGATATATTGGAGGTAAGCCTTATTGCAGTGATTTAATAATGACTGGCATCATGCTTACAGTAAAGGGTAATTTTCATGTTAATTGCTCTAATAACTTAGTATGTGAAACGTTTACATGTATTATAAGGAACGTTTTTTACTAAGGGTGATAAATCTTTATTTGGGGCCTAGTTTTTCCACATGGCTGTTATTTGACTCCTAGGAGTAGTTTTTTAGGCCCTCTGACTTTCAGTGCATGGTGGGAGGGGCCTATTTTTGCGCTCTAATTGCGCAGTAACTTTTCAACTCTGAGACATCCAGCTTCCCTGAAGGAGTCCCCTGACATATTGGACCTCTCTAAAGGGTTTTTGTGCCTACAAAAGACGTTTTATGGGAAGGTAGGAGCCACAGTAGAGCTGTGGCAGTTTGCCTGTGACTGTTATAACGGTTTTACCGTTTTTTGGCTTCGTTTTTGAGTCTGAGGGGTTAATCATCCATTTGCAAGTGGTTGCAATGCTATTTTACCCTAGTACATACACTGTTAACATTTCATAGAGTTAACTGCTTTTTTCACTGTTTTGCAGTTTTTGTGTTTGTTTTTTTCTCTTAAAGTCACAGTACCGTTTTTTATATTCTGCTTTTTTACATTAATTAAAGTGTTTTCAAAGCTTGCTGGTCTGTTAAACATGTCTGACATAGAGGAAACTCCTTGTTCATTATGTTTAGAAGCCATTGTGGAACCCCCTCTTAGAATGTGTACCAAATGCACTGATCTTACTATAAGTTATAAAGATCATATTCTGGCTTTAAAAGATTTATCACCAGAGGAAACTGACAAGGGGGAAGTTATGCCGACTAACTCTCCCCACGTGTCAGAACCTATGACTCCCGCTCAAGGGACGCCCGCTCAAGAGGCGCCAAGTACATCTAGCGCGCCCATAGCGTTTACCTTACAAGACATGGCGGCAGTTATGGATAATACCCTTACAGCGGTATTGTCCAAACTACCAGGGTTACAAGGAAAGCGAGACAGCTCTGGGGCTAGGAAAAATACAGAGCACTCTGACGCTTTAGTAGCTATGTCTGATATCCCCTCACAATATGCAGAAGCTGAGGATGGAGAGCTTCTATCTGTGGGTGATTTTTCTAACTCAGGGAAGATAATTCAACCTGATTCTGATATGTCTACATTTAAATTTAAGCTTGAACACCTCCGCGTGTTGCTCAGGGAGGTTTTAGCTGCTCTGAATGACTGTGACACCATTATGGTCCCAGAGAAATTGTGTAGATTGGATAAATACTATGCAGTGCCTGTTTACACTGATGTCTTTCCAATACCTAAGAGGTTTTCAGAAATTATTACTAAGGAATGGGATAGACCAGGTGTACCGTTCTCTCCTCCTCCTGTTTTTAAAAAGATGTTTCCCATAGATGCCGCTACACGGGACTTATGGCAAACGGTCCCTAAGGTGGAGTGAGCAGTCTCTACCCTAGCTAAGCGTACAACTATCCCAGTCGAGGACAGTTGTGCTTTCCTAGATCCAATGGATAAAAAGTTAGAGGGTTACCTTAAGAAAATGTTTATTCAACAGGGTTTTATTCTCCAGCCTCTTGCATGCATTGCCCCTGTCACTGCTGCTGCGGCCTTCTGGTTTGAGTCTCTGGAAGAGGCTCTACAGGTAGAAACCCCATTGGATGATATACTTGACAAGCTTAAAGCTCTTAAGCTAGCCAATTCATTTGTTTCTGACGCTGTTGTTCATTTAACCAAACTAACGGCTAAGAACTCAGGTTTTGCTATTCAAGCGCGTAGGGCATTATGGCTTAAATCCTGGTCAGCTGCCGTTACTTCAAAGTCTAAGCTTCTCAACATTCCCTTCAAGGGGCAGACCCTATTCGGGCCCAGACTGAAGGAGATTATTTCTGATATTACTGGAGGAAAAGGTCACGCCCTTCCTCAGGATAGGTCCAACAAATTAAGGACCAAACAGACTAATTTTCGTGCCTTTCGAAACTTCAAGACTGGCGCAGCATCAACTTCCTCTAATACAAAACAAGAGGGAAATTTTGCGCAGTCCAAGCCGGTCTGGAGACCTAACCAGGCTTGGAACAAAGGAAGGCAGGCCAAAAAGCCTGCTGTTGCCTCTAAGACAGCATGAAAGATCAGCCCCCGATCCGGTAACGGATCTAGTAGGGGGCAGACTTTCTCTCTTCGCCCAGGCTTGGGCAAGAGATGTCCAGGATCCCTGGGCGTTGGAAATTGTGTCCCAGGGGTATCTTCTGGACTTCAAAGCTTCTTCCCAAAAGGAAGATTTCACCTCTCACAATTATCTGCAAACCAGATAAAGAGAGAGGCATTCTTACATTGTGTTCAAGACCTCCTAGTTATGGGAGTGATCCACCCAGTTCCAAAGGAGGAACAGGGGCAAGGCTTCTATTCAAATCTGTTTGTGGTTCCCAAGAAAGAGGGAACCTTCAGACCAATCTTAGATCTCAAGATCTCAGGGTCCCATCCTTCAAAATGGAGACTATTCGAACCATCCTACCTATGATCCAGGAGGGTCAATATATGACTACCGTGGACTTAAAGGATGCTTATCTTCACATTCCGATACAGAGAGATCATCATTGGTTTCTTAGGTTCGCCTTCCTAGACAGGCATTACCAGTTTGTAGCTCTTCCCTTTGGGTTAGCTACGGCACCAAGAATCTTTACAAAGGTTCTGGGGTCACTTCTGGCAGCCCTAAGGCCGCGGGGTATAGCAGTAGCCCCTTACCTAGACGACATTCTGATACAGGCGTCGAATTTTCAAATTGCCAAGTCCCATACGGACATTGTTCTGGCATTCCTGAGGTCTCATGGGTGGAAAGTGAATGAAGAAAAGAGTTCTCTATCCCCTCTCACAAGAGTTTCCTTCCTGATATATTCTGTAGAAATGAAGATTTACCTGACAGAGGCCAGGTTGTCAAAACTTCTAAATTCCTGCCGTGTTCTTTATTCTACTTCTCGCCCTTCAGTGGCTCAGTGTATGGAAGTAATCGGCTTAATGGTAGCGGCAATGGACATAGTGCCGTTTGCCCGCCTACATCTCAGACCGCTGCAACTCTGCATGCTCAGTCAGTGGAATGGGGATTACACAGATTTGTCCCCTCTACTAAATCTGGATCAAGAGACCAGGGATTCTCTTCTCTGGTGGCTATCTCGGGTCCATCTGTCCAAAGGTATGACCTTCCGTAGGCCAGATTGGACAATAGTAACAACAGATGCCAGCCTTCTGGGCTGGGGTGCAGTCTGGAACTCCCTGAAGGCTCAGGGATCGTGGACTCAGGAGGAGGCACTCTTTCCGATAAACATTCTGGAACTAAGAGCGATATTCAATGCTCTTCAGGCTTGGCCTCAGCTAGCTGCGGTCAGGTTCATCAGATTTCAGTCGGACAACATCACGACTGTAGCTTACATCAACCATCAAGGGGGAACAAGGAGTTCCCTAGCAATGTTGGAGGTTTCAAAGATAATTCTATGGGCATAGATTCACTCTTGCCATCTATCAGCTATCCATATCCCAGGATTAGAGAACTGGGAGGCAGATTTTCTAAGTCGACAGACTTTTCATCCGGGGGAATGGGAGCTCCATCCGGAGGTATTTACACAGTTGATTCAACTTTGGGGCAAACCAGAACTGGATCTCATGGCGTCTCGTCAGAACGCCAAGCTTCCTTGTTACAGATCCAGGTCCAGGGATCCCAAGGCAGCACTGATAGATGCTCTAGCAGCGCCTTGGTCCTTCAACCTGGCTTATGTGTTTCCACCGTTTCCTCTGCTCCCTCGTCTGATTGCCAAGATCAAGCAGGAGAGAGCTTCAGTGATTTTGATAGCACCTGCATGGCCACGCAGGACTTGGTATGCAGATCTGGTGGAGATGTCATCCTTTCCACCATGGACTCTGCCGCTGAGACAGGACCTTCTACTTCAGGGTCCTTTCAACCATCCAAATCTAATCTCTCTGCGTCTGACTGCTTGGAGATTGAATGCTTGATTTTATCAAAGCGTGGTTTCTCAGAGTCGGTCATTGATACCTAAATACAGGCGCGAAAGCCTGTCACCAGGAAAATCTATCATAAGATATGGTGTAAATATCTTCATTGGTGTGAATCCAAGGGTTACTCATGGAGTAAAGTCAGGATTCCTAGGATATTATCCTTTCTCCAAGAAGGATTGGAGAAGGGTTTGTCAGCTAGTTCCTTAAAGGGACAGATTTCTGCTCTGTCTATTCTTTTGCACAAACGTCTGGCTGAGGTCCCAGGTGTTCAGGCGTTTTGTCAGGCTCTGGTTAGAATCAAGCCTGTGTTTAAACCTGTTGCTCCGCCATGGAGTTTAAATTTAGTTCTTAAAGTTCTTCAAGGGGTTCCGTTTGAACCTTTGCATCCCATAGATATTAAGCTCTTATCTTGGAAAGTTCTGTTTTTAGTAGCTATCTCCTCGGCTCGAAGAGTTTCGGAGTTATCTGCTTTACAATGTGATTCCCCTTATCTCGTTTTCCATGCAGATAAGGTAGTGTTACGTACCAAACCTGGTTTTCTACCCAAGGTGGTATCTAATAAGAATATCAATCAGGAGATTGTTGTTCCGTCACTGTGTCCTAATCCTTCTTCAAAGAAGGAACGTCTATTACACAATCTTGACGTGGTTCGTGCTTTAAAGTTTTATTTACAAGCTACTAAAGATTTTCGTCAAACATCTGCATTGTTTGTTGTCTACTCTGGACAGAGGAGAGGCCAAAAGGCTTCAGCAACTTCTCTTTCTTTTTGGCTAAGAAGTATAATCCGCTTAGCTTATGAGACTGCTGGCCAGCAGCCTCCTGAAAGAATTACAGCTCATTCTACTAGAGCGGTAGCTTCCACATGGGCTTTTAAGAATGAGGCTTCTGTTGAACAGATTTGTAAGGCGGCGACTTGGTCTTCGCTTCATACTTTTTCTAAATTCTACAAATTTGATACTTTTGCTTCTTCGGAGGCTATTTTTGGGAGAAAGGTCTTACAGGCAGTGGTGCCTTCTGTTTAAGCGCCTGCCTTGTCCCTCCCTTCATCCGTGTCCTATAGCTTTGGTATTGGTATCCCACAAGTAATGGATGATCCGTGGACTGGATACACCTTACAAGAGAAAACAAAATTTATGCTTACCTGATAAATTTATTTCTCTTGTGGTGTATCCAGTCCACGGCCCGCCCTGTCATTTTAAGGCAGGTGTTTTTTATTTTTAAACTACAGTCACCACTGCACCCTATAGTTTCTCCTTTCTCTTGCTTGTCTTCGGTCGAATGACTGGTAGTGGCAGTTAGGGGAGGAGCTATATAGACAGCTCTGCTGTGGGTGATCCTCTTGCAGCTTCCTGTTGGGAAGGAGAATATCCCACAAGTAATGGATGATCCGTGGACTGGATACACCAAAAGAGAAATAAATTTATCAGGTAAGCATAAATTTTGTTTTTTACCACCTTCCCAATCCCGCCATATGTGTCTGGTAGTAGGATCAGTTTAGGCCAATAGTTCCTTGATTCTTGGTATCAGATACCTGTGGAGGATATATACTCGATATGTTGTTGTATATTTTTCTCCAATGTGTATGCATGTGATAATTAAGTTAAAACCAGTTACACCAGGGTTAGGCAGTTCAATTTACCCAATTATGTATAAAAAAAAAATCAATATTTCTATGTTTTAATGGATGTGCTAAGTGGGTTATTAGTACATTATTTTGATACACGATATAAATTCCAATCCTTTCCACTAGATGGGAGTCTAAGTATAGCTATAATCCTATATATTGGGGAGCGGGGTTTACTATTGCTTTGGAGGGCAAACTGACTTGCTTACATGATATAGTGGTAAAATGCATGTTCAATAGTGGTGCATGCAGTACATTACTACATTAGCTAACACTGTGGACTATAAAGGGCAATATGTTTTCAGAAAGACAGGATGAAATTCCTCTGTATTTATAGCCTAGCCTTCCTGACATCCTGCACTCACATGTTTTTGTGCCAGCTATTCTACTAGAGAATATAAAGGCCATTGACCTACGTTTTTACTTAGCATATGTGTTCCAATATTTATGTTTGAGCTGTGATATAGCTTATATTCTTTATGGTTTTAATTCCCTTTATACTAGGTCAGCTGGACTTTTCATTTACCCTAGATGTTAGCCGATCATAGGTGTCATATCTTTTCCTATCCTATGCATTATAGGCTTGATGTCAATCTGCTATCATATATAATAAGGGGTGATAAAATGTCCTAGGTATGGAATTATGAGACACTCAGAAGGAATTCATCATTGGTACAAACTCATTTGAATGTAGAAATGTGATAGCCTTATTGTATAATCAATTGACAGTTTGACCTTAGGTTTTATGCCGCAGGGCCCATGCTCATGTGGCAGACTTATATTTTCCTTACTGTCTATACAATTGAGCCTAGGTCTGGCATTAACATAGATGAGGCTAACTACTGCCTAACCCATACTCAGATAGCTTCTGTTTCTATCTACTGATTCATCCCATACCACTTCTCTACTCGTAACCCTAATAAAATAAATACAGTCATAGCCACCCAAAGGCTAAGCTATAGCTTAACTCAAGGTAACCGCTTATAAATATATCTGCCCTTTCAAGGTTGTTTGTTATCACCTCCATCAGAGATATATAGCTAGACATCTCTAAGCATTGTGTTTTGGATCTTAGAGCTATTCAACCCCTGAATCTTCACCCCCATAGACAGATATAGCTTAATAGGGAAGTAATGGAAACCACATCCTTAGATAAATCTCATCTTGCTTAATCCCCCTGACAATCCCTATAGCTGACGATAACAATTCAGGGGCCTGTAGATGGCTTGTATACACTACACAGGGATATCAATTCATTAGCTGTCCATTTATCCTGGAGGGGATATAGTATGATAATATATAGACCTCATTAAAGATTTCGATGTCACTGTAGCCTGCATAGATTTATACAGTAAGTTTCATTAAGTTTGAATGATTGTTAGATAGGTGATACACTATATACGACTGGTAACTCATACCATTACTATTATATATTGTTTGTTTATTATCTGTTTATATGCTCACTACGTATCACATTGTTGAATTAAGATTCATGTTCCAGAAGGGTGATATCTGAAATTCCTCTTATCTCTTACACTTTAGCTAATACCCTACCTCCTACAGGCTTGATTACTCCCCTGGGACCTTAACTGTTTCCATCAGATTTAATCATACTTTTGGCCCCCCTCGGGAGATAAGCCCCTCATGCTCTATACTGCTTTTTATAGCCATGCCGTCATCCTTCTCCCATAAATTTCAAGCCCAGCCCTTAATCCTAAATATTGCCTACCTAATTGACATACAATTGTAAACTTATATAGACAAATTTCTGGCCAATAACATTAAATTTAATATAACCAACATATATCTCCCCACCCCTATGTTCCTAATGTTATGACCCACTTGAATACTAGAACTGCCCAAAGATAGTAGACCATCTACAGGAGTCAATGACCCTATAAGTGTAATGATCCCTCCTACACCTTAAGATTACTGGCCTAGCCAACCATGGTACCCATTCCCTAGCCCAATGGGATAGCTATTACATGTTTACCTCGGGTCATCATACATAGTTAGAGACATACTATATTCTAATGTTACTATCTGGATTGGTTACTCCTTATACCATAATCTGATAGTAGTTCCTTCACCCTATTAGTAGTTATATATTTTGAACTGAAAGGGACTCCGACAGTTGATGGGTATGAAACTTAGAGCCGACATCACTGTGCCTTGTATCCATATTGCACACCAATGGCATACATGTTACAACTAAACCTATAACTCTAGCTTACTAGATACCCATATGTTCTCCACAATCTGAGAAGTTGTGATAGTTTTTGCAAGTATTATAGTACTATTATAGTCCTCCTGACCTTTAGTATATCCCTTCTGTTCAGCTAAGATAATGATATGGTCTTTTGTGACTAATTTTTGACAAAGAAAAGAAAAGTAAGGTATCTCCCCTAATCCTTTCCAACTCTATGTGGTAGAGTGGGTCATATCCAATACCACTTTCTCGTCTCCGTCCAGTGGTGACATCTACCCCTGAGGGGAGTTGTTCTAAGGCACCGGTTCAGTGTAAAGCTGGAATAGGAGGCGGGTACAACTATGACAAGGTATGCAAGGTCTGTTGCACGTGAATTATATAGCACTATATGCCTTTAGTCTTAAAGTGATAAGTGAGCCCAAATTGTCAGCTTTGAGATACCCCGTAGTTATGCCAGTTGGTAATATCCCTTATTATTTTCATCACCCAGAGCGCACCAATTTCCTAACATAACTTATACTCCCATCGGCTTATTAGTTAAGCATAAGACAATGCATCTTATAGAAATTACATTTTATTGTCTCTATATCCCCCTTAAATCCCTCCCATGATACAGGCACTATTTTGAGGGCCCACAAGTGACCCTAGCTTATTATAAGAGGGTAAAGGTTAGTGAGCTGCTTTTTTATGAGTTAAAGGGGAAATATGATCATCTCTGAAAAATAGACAAATAAGAGGTTTGCTTTTAATATTGTATGTTAATCACTTACAAATGTTACTAACTGTTGTTATATCTTGCTGAGATGGTATACTAATTTACCAATTAAGGTCTTACTTTTATTATATGTTGCAATTTTAATATATCAGAGAGACCTGTATAATATGGCCAACATTGGATTTGTCAGCGATATTACCTGTGTATTATATAACCTCAATAAAAAATATTTTTAAAAAATCAAGTAAACTGAATAAGTACTTTCATGTTCCTTCCTCGGTGGAAGTGTTTCCTGTTCCAGACCGCGCAATGGAGATTATTGCGCAGGAGTGGGAGAAGCCAGGGATACCGTTTTCCCCATCTTCTGTTTTCAATAAGATGTTTCCTGTGGCTGACTCCATTAAGGATTCTTGGCGTACGGTGCCTAAAGTAGAAGGGGCCATTTCTACTCTGGCTAAGAGAACTACTATTCCTATAGATAATAGCTGCTCTTTTAAGGATCCCATGGACAAAAAGCTGGAGGCTTATTTGAAGAAGATGTATGTTCATCAAGGTCTCCAATGGTAACCTGCAGTTTGTATTGCCACTGTGTCTAGTGCGGCATCTTATTGGTATGATGCTTTATCTGATTCTCTTCAAGTAGAGACTCCTTTGGAAGAGATCCAAGATAGTATTAAGGCTCTCAAACTAGCCAACTCCTTTATTTCTGATGCTACCCTGCAAGTTATTAAACTGGGGGCCAAAATATCAGGCTTCGCTGTGCTAGCTCACAGGGCATTGTAGCTAAAATCATGGTTAGCGGATGTTACTTCTAAGTCCAAGCTTCTAGCGCTTCCTTACAAGGGTAATACCTTGTTTGGACCTGGTCTGACTGAAATAATCTTTGACATTACTGGTGGGAAAGGGTCTTTTCTACCACAAGACAAGAAGAATAGACCAAAGGGTCATCAAAGTACATTTCTCTTGCAAGGTGTATCCAGTCCACGGATTCATCCTTTACTTGTGGGATATTCTCATTCCCTACAGGAAGTAGCAAAGAGAGCACACAGCAAAGCTGTCCATATAGCTCCCCCTCTAGCTCCACCCCCCCAGTCATTCTCTTTGCTGGCTCTAAACACTAGGGTCTCTCTCGGGAGTGTAAAGTGAATGTGGTGTTAGAATTGTAGTTTTATTTTCTTCAATCAAAAGTTTGTTATTTTAAATGGTACCGGCTTGTACTATTTACTCTCTAGCAGAAAAGTGATGAAGATTTCTGCTGAGAGGAAAATGATTTTAGCATGTTGTAACTAAAATCCACTGCTGTTCCCACACAGGACTGAGGAGTACCAGAAAACTTCAGTTGGGGGGACTGAGATAATGCTAGAAGGGACTGACAAGATCCCCATGAGGGGAGGGTAAGCTATGTTCACAGACTTAGTAAGGAATTGAATGCTTACACAATAGGGCTAATATACTGGTTGGCACTTATTCAGGGCAATCGATTGTTTGGCTAAGGAAAAATCGTTTTGCAAGACACTTTGAAAGCCCTTTTGGGTTCTTTCTGGGGTTATTACCACATGGCTGTTTTTTAGTCACTTAGGAGTGATTTACTAGGCCTCACAGCTCCGGAGTAGAGTGGGAGGGGCCTTAGAATTGCAGAGAGGTTCATGCTGTTTCACATGGAGGGTCCTGCTGATGTTTGAGGGCCTAAAAGAAGCTATATTCCCCCAAATCTGATCCCTAAGGGCAGGTAGGGCCACTGCAAGGCTGTGGCAAGGTGCTGTAGTGATTTAACTAGGTGTTGGCTTTAGGCTGCTCCGGTTTGGGCATTAAGGGGTTAATCATTTTGAAACTTGTGGTGCAATCTTATTAAGGCTTTAGCTACATACTGTGAAAATTTCAGAAAGATTTTTCACTGTTTTGTAAAATTGTGTGCTCTTTTTATCTCTTAAAGGCACAGTAACGTTTTTTTCAAATTGTGTTTTTTATTTGATTAAAGTGATTTCCAAGCCTGTTTGTGTACTCTACTAGTCTGTTAAACATGTCTGACACTAAGGAAAATCCTTGTTCAATGTGTTTAGAAGCCATGGTGGAACCCCCTCTCAGAATGTGTCCCACTTGTATTGATATGTCTATACACTTTAAAGATCATATTGTTGCACTTAAGAATGTGGCCCAAGATGATTCTCAGACTGAAGGTAACGAGGGTAGCCCGTCTGCCTCTCCCCAAGTGTCACAACCAGTTACGCCCGCGCAAGCGACGCCTAGTACCTCTAGTGCGTCTAACCCTTTTACATTACAAGACTTAGCGGCAGTCATGGATAATTCTCTTACAGCCTTCTTATCTAAACTGCCCGTGTTACCTGCAAAGCGTGATAGCTCCGTTTTAAGAACAGATTATGAGCATTTTGACGCTTTGGTAGCCGTATCCGATATACTATCACAACGCTCTGAAGTGGGAGTGAGGGATTTGATGTCTGAGGGAGAAGTCTCTGATTCAGGAAGAGTTCCTCCTCAGACAGATTCAGATACATTGGCTTTTAAATTAAAACTAGAACACCTCCGTGTTTTACTTAGGGAGGTATTAGCTACTCTGGATGACTGTGACCCTTTGGTGATCCCAGAGAAATTGTGTAAAATGGACAAGTACCTAGAGGTCCCTGTTTACACGGATGCGTTTCCGGTCCCTAAGAGGATTGCGGATATCGTTACTAGGGAGTGGGATAGGCCAGGTGTCCCTTTTGTCCCCCCTCCTGTTTTTAAGAAAATGTTCCCCATATCTGACCCCATGCGGGACTCGTGGCAGACGGTCCCTAAGGTGGAGGGGGCTGTTTCTACACTAGCTAAACGCACAACCATACCAATTGAAGACAGTTGTGCTTTTAAAGACCCTATGGATAAAACATTAGAGGGTTTACTTAAGAAAATTTTTGTTCAACAAGGTTTTCTTCTCCAACCTATTGCCTGCATTATTCCTGCAACTACTGCAGCTGCTTTCTGGTTTGAGGCGCTGGAAGACTCGCTCCAGACGGAGACCTCATATGAGGAAATTATGGATAGAATTAAGGCTCTAAAGCTAGCTAATTCTTTTATCACTGACGCCGCTTTCCAAATAGCTAATTTAGCGGCGAAAAATTCAGGTTTCGCCATTTTGGCGCGCAGGGTGCTATGGCTAAAGTCCTGGTCGGCCGATGTGTCGTCTAAATCCAAGCTTTTGAACATTCCTTTCAAAGGGAAGACCCTATTCGGGCCTGAATTGAAAGAGATTATTTCAGATATCACCGGGGGAAAAGGCCATGCTCTCCCTCAGGACAAAACCTTTAAAACAAAGAACAAAGCTAATTTTTGTTCCTTTCGCAATTTCAGGAACGGCCCCGCTTCATCCTCTCCGGCTGCAAAGCAAGAGGGTAACGCTTCACAGCCCAAGGCAAACTGGAAACCTTACCAGGGTTGGAATAAGGGTAAACAGGCCAAAAAGCCTGCAGCTGCCACCAAGACAGCATGAAGGGGTAGCCCCCAATCCGGGACCGAATCTAGTAGGGGGCAGACTCTCTCTCTTCGCTCAGGCCTGGGCAAGAGATGTACACGATCCTTGGGCATTAGAGATTGTAGCCCAGGGATACCTTCTAGAATTCAAGGACTCTCCTCCAAGGGGAAGGTTACACATTTCTCGTCTGTCTACAGATCAGACAAAGAAAGAGGCGTTTTTACGCTGTGTAGAAGATCTACATCCAATGGGAGTGATCCACCCAGTTCCAATTGCAGAGCAAGGACTGGGGTTTTACTCAAGCCTGTTTGTGGTTCCCAAAAAAGAAGGAACTTTCAGACCAATCCTGGATCTCAAAATTCTAAACAAATTCCTCAGCGTTCCATCATTCAAGATGGAGACCATTCGGACAATCTTACTAATGATCCAGGAGGGTCAATATATGACTACCGTGGATCTAAAGGATGCATATCTGCACATTCCTATCCACAAAGATCATCACCAGTTTCTCAGGTTCGCCTTTCTGGACAAGCATTTTCAGTTTGTGGCTCTTCCTTTCGGGTTGGCCACTGCTCCCAGAATTTTCACAAAGGTGCTAGGGTCCCTCCTGGCAGTTCTAAGACCGCGGGGCATAGCAGTGGTGCCTTACCTAGACGACATCTTAATTCAGGCGTCAACTTTCCAAAGAACCAAGTCTCACACGGAGATTGTATTGGCCTTTCTGAGGTCTCACGGGTGGAAGGTGAACATCAAAAAAGAGTTCTCCCTCCCCCCTCACAAGAGTTCCATTCCTAGGAACCCTGATAGACTCGGTAGAAATGAAAATTTCTCCAACATTGGTGTGTCCGGTCCACGGCGTCATCCATTACTTGTGGGATATTCTCTTCCCCTACAGGAAATGGCAAGGAGAGCACACAGCAAGAGCTGTCCATATAGCCCCCCCTCTGGCTCCGCCCCCCAGTCATTCTCCTTGCCGCTCTGAACAAGTCCCAAGCGCCGTCTCTTTCCAAAGCAAAGGCCCATACAAGACATTGTTCTAGCCTTTCTCAGATCTCACGGGTGGAAGGTGAACGTAGAAGAGAGTTCCCTGTTCCCGTCAACAAGAGTTCCCTTTCTGGGAACAATAATAGATTCTATGGAAATGAAGATCTTCCTGACAGAGGTCAGAAAATCAAAACTTCTGAGCGCTTGTCGAGTTCTTCACTCTATTCTGCAGCCTTCCATAGCTCAGTGCATGGAAGTAATAGGATTAATGATCGCAGCGATGGACATAGTTCCTTTTGCTCGAATTCAACTAAGACCATTACAACTGTGCTGGCTCAAACAGTGGAATGGGGATTATGCAGACTTGTCTCCCCAGATTCAAGTAGACCAGGTAATCAGGGATTCTCTCCGCTGGTGGTTGTCTCAGGATCACCTGTTTCAGGGAATGAGTTTCCGCAGACCAGAGTGGGTCATCGTCACGACCGACGCCAGTCTCTTAGGCTGGGGCGCGGTCTGGGACTCTCTGAAAGCTCAGGGTCTATGGTCTCGGGAAGAGTCTTTTCTTCCGATAAACATTTTAGAACTGAGAGCGATATTCAATGCGCTCCTGGTTTGGCCTCACCTGACAAAGGTCAAATTCATATGGTTCCAGTCGTACAACATGACGACTGTAGCGTACATCAATCATCAGGGGGGAACAAAGAGTTCCTTGGCGATGAGAGAGGTATCCAAGATCATCAAATGGGCGGAGGATCACTCCTGCCGTCTATCTGCAATTCACATCCCAGGAGTAGACAACTGGGAGGCGGATTATTTGAGTCGTCAGACTTTCCATCCGGGGGAGTGGGCACTCCACCCGGAGGTCTTTGCCCAGTTAACTCAACTATGGGGCATTCCAGATATGGATCTGATGGCGTCTCGTCAAAACTCCGAGGTTCCTCGATACGGGTCCAGATCCAGGGATCCCAAGGCGACACTAGTGGATGCATTGGTGGCGCCTTGGTCGTTCAATCTAGCTTATGTGTTTCCACCATTCCCTCTCCTTCCCAGGCTCGTAGCCAGGATCAAACAGGAGAAGGCCTCAGTGATTCTGATAGCTCCTGCGTGGCCACGCAGGACTTGGTATGCAGACCTGATGAATATGTCATCGGTTCCACCATGGAAGCTACCTTTGAGACAGGATCTTCTAGTACAAGGTCCATTCGAACATCCAAATCTAGTTTCTCTGCAGCCGACTGCTTGGAAATTGAACGCTTGATTTTAGCCAAGCGTGGATTTTCAAATTCAGTGATAGATACTCTGGTACAAGCCAGAAAACCTGTGACTAGAAAGATTTACCATAAAATATGGAAATAATATATCTGTTGGTGTGAATCCAAGGGATTCTCCTGGAGTAAAATTAAAATTCCTAAGATTCTTTCCTTTCTCCAAGAGGGTTTGGATAAAGGGTTGTCAGCGAGTTCTCTAAAAGGACAGATTTCCGCTTTATCTGTTTTGTTACACAAACGCCTGGCAGCTGTGCCAGATGTACAAGCTTTTGTACAGGCTTTGGTCAGAATCAAGCCTGTTTACAGACCCATGACTCCTCCTTGGAGTCTAAATTTAGTTCTTTCAGTTCTTCAAGGGGTTCCGTTTGAACCTTTACATTCCATAGATATCAAGTTACTATCTTGGAAAGTTCTGTTTTTGGTTGCTATTTCTTCTGCTAGAAGAGTTTCTGAATTATCTGCTTTGCAGTGTGATCCACCCTATCTGGTGTTCCATTCAGATATGGTCGTTTTGCGTAATAAGCCTGGTTTTCTTCCAAAAGTTGTTTCCAACAAGAATATTAACCAGGAAATAGTTGTTCCTTCTCTGTGTCCGAATCCAGCTTCAAAGAAGGAATGTTTGTTTCACAATTTAGATGTAGTTCGTGCTTTAAAGTTCTATTTAGAAGCAACAAAGGATTTTAGACAAACCTCATCTTTGTTTGTCGTTTACTCTGGTAAGAGGAGAGGACAAAAAGCTACTGCTACCTCTCTTTCTTTCTGGCTGAAAAGCATTATCCGATTGGCTTATGAGACTGCCGGACGGCAGCCTCCTGAACGAATCACAGCTCACTCTACTAGGGCTGGGGCTTCCACATGGGCCTTCAAGAACGAGGCTTCTGTTGATCAGATATGTAAGGCAGCGACTTGGTCTTCTCTGCATACTTTTGCCAAATTCTGCAAATTTGATACTTATGCTTCTTCGGAGGCTGTTTTTGGGAGAAAGGTTTTGCAAGCCGTGGTGCCTTCTGTTTAGGTAACCTGATTTGCGCCCTCCCTTCATCCGTGTCCTAAAGCTTTGGTATTGGTTCCCACAAGTAATGGATGACGCCGTGGACCGGACACACCAATGTTGGAGAAAACAGAATTTATGCTTATGCCTGATAAATTACTTTCTCCAACGGTGTGTCCGGTCCACGGCCCGCCCTGGTTTTTTAATCAGGTTTGAAAAATTTCTTTCTTTCTTTATACACTACAGTCACCACGGCACCCTATAGTTTCTCCTTTTTCTCCTAACCGTCGGTCGAATGACTGGGGGGCGGAGCCAGAGGGGGGGCTATATGGACAGCTCTTGCTGTGTGCTCTCCTTGCCATTTCCTGTAGGGGAAGAGAATATCCCACAAGTAATGGATGACGCCGTGGACCGGACACACCGTTGGAGAAAGTAATTTATCAGGTAAGCATAAATTCTGTTATTTCTGACGGAGGTCAGAAAGCTAAAACTCTTAACTACTTGCCGAGCTCTTTATTCCATTCCTCGGCCATCTGTGGCTCAGTGCATGGAGACAATCGGACTAATGGTTGCGGCAATGGACATAGTCCCTTTTGCTCGGATACACCTCAGACCACTGCAACTATGCATGCTCAAACAGTGGAATGGGGATTATGCAGATTTGTCTCCTCAAATTCAGTTGGACCAGGAGACCAGAGATTCTCTTCTCTGGTGGTTGTCTCAGGATCACCTGTCTCAAGGAATATG
Source organism: Bombina bombina (assembly GCF_027579735.1). Taxonomy (NCBI): domain Eukaryota; kingdom Metazoa; phylum Chordata; class Amphibia; order Anura; family Bombinatoridae; genus Bombina; species Bombina bombina. The sequence goes on along the minus strand of NC_069507.1, from coordinate 162,368,124 downwards.
TTTCCGCAGGCCAGAGTGGATCATTGTAACGACCGACGCCAGTCTATTAGGCTGGGGTGCGGTCTGGGACTCCCTGAAAGCTCAGGGCTTATGGTCTCGGGAAGAAACTCTTCTCCGATAAACATTCTGGAACTGAGGGCGATATTCAACGCTCTTCAGGCATTGCCTCAACTAGCGGCGGCCAAATTCATCAGATTTCAGTCGGACAACATCACGACTGTAGCTTACGTCAATCATCAGGGGGGAACAAGGGTTCCCTAGCGATGACGGAAGTAACCAAAATAATCAGGTGGGTGGAGGATCACTCCTGCCATCTCTCAGCAATTCACATCCCAGGAGTAGACAACTGGGAGGCGGACTTTCTAAGTCGTCAGACTTTTCACCCGGGGGAGTGGGAACTCCACCCGGAGGTATTTGCCCAGCTGACTCAGCTATGGGGCACCCCAGAGTTGGATCTGATGGCGTCCCGTCAGAACACCAAACTTCCTATCTACGGGTCCAGGTCCCGGGATCCCAAGGCGGTATTGATAGATGCTCTAGCAGCGCCTTGGTCCTTCAATCTGGCTTATGTTTTTCCACCGTTTTCTCTCCTCCCACATCTTGTTGCCAGAATCAAGCAGGAGAAGGCTTCGGTGATTCTGATAGCGCCTGCGTGGCCACGCAGGACTTGGTATGCAGACCTAGTGGACATGTCATCTGTCCCACCATGGACACTGCCAATGAGGCAGGATCTTCTAATACAGGGTCCGTTCAAGCATCCAAATTTAGTTTAGGATTCCAAGGATATTGTCCTTTCTCCAAGAAGGATTGGAGAAAGGATTGTAAGTTAGTTCCTTAAAAAGGACAAATATCTGCTTTGTCTATCCTGTTACACAAGCGTCTGGCAGAGGTACCAGACGTTCAAGCGTTTGCTCAGGCTTTAGTCAGAATCAAGCCTGTCTATAAACCTGTGGCTCCGCCATGGAGTTTGAATGTAGTTCTTTCAGTTCTTCAAGGGGTTCCGTTTGAACCTTTACATTCCATAGACATTAAGTTGTTATCTTGGAAAGTTTTGTTTTTGATAGTTATCTCTTCTGCTCGAAGAGTTTCAGAATTATCTGCCTTACAGTGTGATTCACCTTACCTAGTGTTCCACGCAGATAACGTAGTTTTGCGTATCAAGCCTGGTTTTCTTCCTAAAGTTGTTTCTAACGAGAATATTAACCAGGAAATAGTTGTTCCTTCTCTGTGTCCTAATCCATCTTCGAAGAAGGAACGTCTATTACACAATCTTGATGTAGTTCGTGCTTTAAAGTTCTATTTACAAGCAACTAAGGATTTCAGACAAACATCTTCCTTGTTTGTTATCTATTCTGGTTAGAGGAGAGGTCAGAAAGCGACTGCTACCTCTCTTTCCTTTTGGCTGAAAAGCATCATCCGTTTGGCCTATGAGACTGCTGGCCAGCAGCCTCCTGAAAGAATTACTGCTCATTCTACCAGAGCAGTGGCTTCCACATGGGCTTTCAAAAATGAGGCTTCTGTTGAACAGATTTGTAAGGCAGCGACTTGGTCTTCACTGCATACTTTTGTCAAATTTTACAAATTCGATACTTTTGCTTCTTCGGAGGCTATTTTTGGGAGAAAGGTTTTACAAGCAGTGGTGCCTTCTGTTTAAGGTACCTGTCTTGTTCCCTCCCTTCATCCGTGTCCTAAAGCTTTGGTATTGGTAACCCACAAGTAAAGGATGAATCCGTGGACTGGATACACCTTGCAAGAGAAAACAGAATTTATGCTTACCTGATAAATTACTTTCTCTTGCGGTGTATCCAGTCCACGGCCCGCCCTGGCATTTAAGTCAGGTAAAAAAATTTTTGTTTAAACTACAGTCACCACTGCACCCTATGGTTTCTCCTTTTTCTTCCTAACCTTTGGTCGAATGACTGGGGGTGGAGCTAGAGGGGGAGCTATATGGACAGCTTTGCTGTGTGCTCTCTTTGCTACTTCCTATAGGGAATGAGATTATCCCACAAGTAAAGGATGAATCCGTGGACTGGATACACCGCAAGAGAAAGTAATTTATCAGGTAAGCATAAATTCTGTTTTTTGTTCCTTTCTTACTTCAAAGGAAAGCCTTCCTCTACCTCTTCCAAGAAGGATTCGTCCAAGTCTTCTTGGAAACCCAATCAGTCCTGGAACAAGGAGAAGCAATCAAAAAAACCTGCAGCTGAATCTAAATCAGCATGAAGGGTTTGCCCCCGGTCCGGGACCGGATCAAGTGGGGGGCAGACTTTCTCTGTTTTATAAAGCATGGGTACGAGATGTCCCAGATCCTTGGGCTGTGGACATAGTGTCTCAGGTTTACATAATAGAATTCAAAACTTTTTCCTCCCAGGGGCAGCTTTCCTTCTCTCTTCATAACAGAGACATTTATTGCATAGTAAAGAAGTTGCAAGTCCATCCTTGATAGTTGATTTAGGCAACCACTATAAAATGTCTGATCAGAAATGGAGATGAGACTTGACTGAGAATGGACCATGGCCTGAAGAGCTCTAAGAAATGCTTGAGTTCCAGAATGTTGAGTGGTAACCTTGTCTCCAGAGGGAACCAAACTCCTTGCATCCCTCGAGACCTCCAGATGGTGCCCTGTCCCAGGCGAGTGCTGATGTGAACACTGAAAACAAAGATAGGAAAGCAAAAAAGACAGGATGCATAAATGCTTTAGTGCAAGGAAACAAAGTACCTTTGAGATAGCCATAAGGAAAATAGGAATCAGGTAAGACTCTGTAATAGCTGCCTGAGCATTAGGGCTTACCTTCCACATTTGGTAGACTCATGGATTCTAATTGAAATAACGAGTATATCATACCTGCACCTGAGAATGAGGCTGTGACTCCTGGTTTGCAGCCTCTGCTTTTTCCTTGAAGCACAGAAGGGCTGTAGAAAAACCTGCATCAGATACTTTGTGTAATAAAAATATGTTAAAACACACATATAAAAGATAACCATAAAGAGAAAAACAGGATCCACAGGTCTAATCAAACTAGATTCCTTATTTGTGAAACTAGGTATGTAAACACTAAGCTGGACATATGTGTATGGAGACTAAACTATTTTCATAGACAATTTAGTATCTGAGATAAATGAAATTAACATGTTCTGTCAAAAACAGACCATACTATTCACAATATTAGTAGTCAAAGTACATGATATTAATGAGGTCAGTAGTAAGTGGACCACAAAGCATACATGAAAAAGTGTATGTATTGGTAACCTTTGTGCATAAAAGTATCCTGTTCTATCAGAAAAAAAATCTCTGTTGTGTGACAGAAAAATTATAGAAAAAAATATGCTGAGGTGGAAACATTTGTATTGGTAATATAAAACTATATAATAGAATAAAAAACGTGTCTGCATAATGATTATATTTGCAGATTTGGTACATACAATATACGCATGCCCCAATACACTTATTTGAATTCAAATATTGATTATGTTAAAGTACAATACCATTCAAGCACACACATATATATATATATATATATATATATATATATATATATATATATATATATATATATATATAAACATAAATGAATGAGATAGGGTTGCTTAAAATTACAGTAAACACCAAAATGTCATTGTTTGAAAAGATAGATAATTCCTTTATTTACCATTCCTAGTTTTGCATAACCAACACTGTTATATTAATATACTTTTTACCTCTGTGATTACCTTGTATCTAAGCTTCTGCAGACTGTCTCCTTATCTCAGATCTTTTGACAGACTTGCATTTCAGGCAATTAGTGCTGACTCTTAAATAACTCCACGGGCGTGGAGTCCCTTTAACTATTATATGGATAAAACCCAGATATACTGACCAAAGGAATGATTTGTATATACAACCTATAGGTTTTTTACATTAACTCTAAATGACTGAAAGGACTGTTGTTAATGTAAGAACGTATGAGCAAACCATTGTTTTGAGTAAATTTCTGTATCTGAAAAATAAATTGATTGTGTAGTAATCAAAGGGTTTCTACATTTCAGTAAGTAATGATATCCCCATATTTAAGTCTACTTTTTTTTTTACTCAGCTGCAGCTGTATAAAAGTAGAGTATAATCACAGGGGAACAACCAGGTAGCCTCTAATTTTATTATTATTATTGGTTATTTGTAGAGCGCCAACAGATTCTGCAGCGCTATAAACATAGGCGGAATACAAGGAAACATTTATAGGGATCAAACGGGTAGAGGGCCCTGCCAAGAGTCGCACTGTTGTAGTCAGTTCTTAAGAAGGTGATCTACAAACAGCTGGGCTCTTAGGCTTACATGGTAAGGGGGTTCAAGGGGATAGCAATGGAGAAGAGGAACTGGTACAAAGAAAGGTTAGTGTAGGTTGTATGCATCCCTGAACAATAGAGTCTTAAGGGAGCACTTGAAGCTTTCAAAACTAGGGTAGAGTCTTGTGGAGCGAGGCAGAGAGTTCCACAAGATGAGAGCCAGTCTGCAGAAGTTCTGTAAACGAGAGTGTGAGAAGGTAACAAGAGAGGAGAGTAGGAGGTCATGAGCAGAGTGAAGGGGACGGGAAGGAGAGTCTGAAATATAGGGGGGAGCAGTGCAGTTGAGGGCTTTGTATGTCAGAGAATTTTGTGTTTAATCCTGGAGGCAAGAGGAAGCCAGTGAAGGGATTGGAAGATAGGTGCAGCAGATGAAGAGTGATGTGTAATGAAGATGAGCCTGGCAGAGGCATTCATAATGGATTGTAAAAGAGCTAGGTGGCAGCTGGGGAGACCAGAGAGGACAGAGTTGCAGTAATCGAGGCGGGAAAGGATGAGAGAGTGGATTAAAATCTTAGTTTGTTTTGTGTAAGGAAATGTCTAATTTTAGAGATGTTTTTAAGGTGGAAGCGGCAGGATTTAGCCAAGGACTGAATGTGAGGAGTGAAAGAAAGATCTGAGTCAAATGGACCCCAAGACATCAGGCATGCGGGGTAGGGGTAATAAGAACTAATGCTGAATGTAATACAGCATCATCATTTGTACATACATCGATTGTACAGAATATATAACAAGGTATATACCCAGGCATGTAAAAGTTACAAATTCAGTTGTAAGTAGAAATGTTAGACTATGCAGAGTTACTGCTGAATATATATTACATTAAAATACCAAGTACCTTAGTGAAGATATACTTGGGGCTTTGATATATGTGAGTCTATACAGGATAGAGCATATAAAACATATATTACTGATATAAACTGGTTATACAACCAATTATAAATACACTCACTTACGAGCATGTAAAGTACACCTATCTGTATTATTATTATTATACTTTATTTATGAAGAGCCAACATATTTAGCAGCGCTGTCCATGGATACAATTCATTTAAATAAAACAATACAAGACTTGTCAGAGACAGGACAAAATTTCCAAACACATACAGGAGGGATTGAGGGCCCTATTCCCGTGGGAACTTAGAATCTAGAAGGGTAGGAGGTTGAGAAACAGGAGGCGAGGACTGCAAGATTGAGAAAGATGTTAATACAGAGATGAGGGAAATGTTAGGTAAGTGAAATTAATTTATTATCGAGTTGGGTGGTAGGCTTCCCTGAACAGAAAAGTCTTCAGGGAACATTTAAAGGAAGACAGATTAGGGCAAAGCGTGACAGCAGGAGGGAGAGTGTTCCAGAGGGTAGGTGCTGCATGACAGAAGTCCTGCAGTCTAGCATGAGAGGAAGTGATAGTTGCGGATGCAAGGAGCAGGTCATTGTTGGATCTTAGTGGACGGGCTGGAGTATCCTTGTGTATTAGAGAGGATAGGTAGAGGGGAGCAGCGTTGGTGAGAGCTTTGTATGTAAGGGTGAGAATGTTGAATTTAATTCTGCTGTGAATGGGGAGCCAATGAAGGGACTTGCAGAGAAGTGCAGCAGATACAGATCAACGGGAAAGGTGGATCAGCCTGGCAGAGGCATTTAGGATGGATTGAAGGGGGGAGAGGCGGGAAAGAGGAAGGCCAGCGAGTAGGTTATTGCAGTAGTCAAGTCGGGAGATAACAAGGGAGTGGATTATTTGCTTTGTGGTGTCAGCGCTCAGAAAAGGGCGAATTTTGGAAATATTTCATAGATGGTTGCGGCAGGATGTAGAAAGCGATTGGATATGGAGGACGAAGGATAGATTTGAGTCAAGTGTGACTCCGAGGCAGCGGACTTTGGGCGATGGGGAAATGGTGATGCCGTCAACAGGGATAGAGAAGTCAGAAGTCGATGTAAAGCTTGAGGGGGGGATAAGAAGGAGCTCAGTCTTGGACATGTTAATCTTTAGGTGGTGAGAGGCCATCCAGGAAGAAATACCAGATAAGCAGTCGCTGACATGGGAAAGGACAGAGGGAGAGAGAGCAGGGGTGGAGAGGTAGATCTGGGTGTCATCAGCATAGAGGTGATATTTGAAGCCATAATTGTTGATAAGTTTACCCAGTGAAGAAGTATAGATGGAGAAGAGTAGAGGACCCAGAACAGATCCTTGAAGTACTCCAACAGATAGAGGCATAGGAGAGGAGGAGTCGCCAGCAAATGACACAGAAAAAGACCTGTGAGAAAGATAGGAGTGAATCCAGGAAAGAGCAGTTTCACAGAGGCCAAAAGAGCTAAGGGTCTGTAGGAGGAGGGGGTGGTTAACTGTGTCGAAGGCAGCTGAGAGGTCGAGTAAGATGAATATAAAGTAGTGGCCAATATTTTTTGCAGAGAGAAGATCGTTTGTAACCTTGGTAAGGGCAGTCTCAGTTGAGTGTTTTGGGCGGAATCCGGTTTGCAGTGGGTCAAGCAAGGAGTTGGCGGACAGGAAGTGGGTTAGGCGATTGTAAACTAGTTTTTCAACTACTGCAATCATACTGTATAGAAAAGTATAATCCTTGAATATGTAAACCCAAGTTATTGGCTCACTGCATAATGATACTGTGCTGTTCATATGGTTATAAACAAGCATGTAACAGAGATTTGTACATCACCCTGTGAAAATTCATGCAACCATAACATTGTAAATATTCATGCTTGAAGGAATGAATATTCAAAGAATAGCCACTGCAGAGAGATCTTGTACAATTTGTAATGCAAACTCTGATGATTAAAACAGTCTCTGCATAGATAATGTAAGTCCGTTGTACAGTTTTTATAATTATATATAGCATTAATGTACTTTAAGGAAATGACATAATTTTAAATCTGTATTCCATATAACACTACAGAAACTCTGTCATAACTGATTATACTTTAGCAGCAAGGATATACATGTAATATTATATGCATATATTTTGTATGCAAAGTTAAGCAGCTGAGATATATAAAAAAAATTCCTATACGAGGAATGAATATGCAAATTGTTAATTTACAGCAGATAAGGCTTTCAGAATATATAATCTCATTATACAAACTAAGGCAGTTGGATCAACTTGCTGCATACAAATAAACCAAGTTGTGGTAATACAGGATTGGCAGCCCTGCATAAAATGGAGTCAAAGTGCCCCTTAGTGGGTTAAAAGGGGGTTAAATTTGCTGCTCAACACTCAAAACTGTAGACAGGTGAGGGATACACAATTAAAAGGCACATTACAGTACATAAACTGGGATTACAATTATTTACACCAGTACTATCCCATAGCACAACTCAGAACATAAAAAGAGCTAAGAGAATAAAAATTAAGTAGCACAGAAACCCTCTAAACACCCAGGACCCCTAGCAGCTCTTACCTCCAGGGAATAGAAAGGGTTAAACTTGCCATAATAAAACACCAAAATGCCTTAGAACCCACCAGATCAAATTCACAGCAGCTGAAGCAGAGAAGGGAAAAAGGTTGCCAAGGAGAGGGGGCGAAGTTTATCACTATAACAATATGCAGGCCCAAGACCAGTGCAGGATTTTGAAATAAACTGTTAAAATGTAAAATTGTGAAAAAAACACCTCTCTTAAAAGTGAATGTGAAGTTAAAGCGATTACCTAAAGTGAAACAATGGCAGTTAAAAAAATGAATGAGAGTTTCATTCATCAAATCTTTAGTATATACTTATCTTCAGAGATATTTCACTATAAACGCTATACGGTTAATAGCTGAAGCTCCGGTCGCCATTTTCAGCAATTGATTGACAGATGACTCATCTGCAATCAACTAATCGTAGTTTACCCCCGGGCAGTGACGTTGGTGCAAAGGGGCTGAACGATTAGTTGTTTGCAGATGAGTCGATTGCTGAAAATGGCGACCGGAGCTTCAGCTATTATCCTTATAGCGTTTATAGTGAAATATCCCTGAAGATAAGTATATACTAAAGATTTTATGAGTGAAACTCATTCATTTTTTAACTGCTATCATTTCACTTTAGGTAATCTCTTTAACTTGACATTCACTTTAACGCCCCTTGTGTCCTCCTGCCCAACTGCACTGTGAGAGATCTAACATAACTGTGCAAGGCAGTTACTGTTTCTATTAAAGAGACAGTACTCATTTGTAGAAAAATAAGGTTTTTGAGGTATTTTTTTTAAATGGAGCTGCTAAGGAGTCATAAGGATGCTAGATAACAACTATCCTGTGCCTCATTCCCCCAAATTCCGATGTTAAACACATAGGTAAAGCTCCTCAGGTGTAGGGCTGTGACCCCAACCATGTAGTACCTGTAAGGAGAGTACTATTATATAGCTTGTGGGCTGTGTACTGCCTGAGTCATTTACCTGGACTGTAGCACCCCTCCAGTGTGACTTACCAGCATGCTAAGGCCTTTCTCCCTCACAGGTTGCTGATCCAGTAAAGAGCCCATCCAGCGCAAGTAACTATACTCATTGGATACTGCAGATATACCTGTAACCCCTCAGGGGGAGGCTAGGGACAGGACCCTGTGACACCCGATGGCAGTGGCTGTTAAATTACCCACTAGGGTTATGGAAAGTGCATAACAGGTAATTCTCACCCCTGTTTCACGGAGTCTTCTTAAATCTTTTTGGAGTGAAGTTACCTAGGGGTACTGGGTACCAAGTCAGGTTTGAGCCCACAAATCATATGAAAAGATAATAAACTCTTGATAGTAGAGCACCTCTGAAATCTTCAACCACTTTCCTCAGAAGCCAAGAACAAACTGGAGGAGATGGGAGGGGCTAAATCTTTGTGAGGGTTCTTGACCACCTCCTGATAGGCTGAAATATATCCTACATGTTATAAAGCTATGGACTCTCATCAGCTAAGAAGGAAATGGCTGCACCTCACTGACAAAACTCAATAAAGGCTGAAATGATCGTCTGGGGTTGCCATGTTCCTTGTTCAGAGAGGGATAGTTTGGCATTCCGGGGCTGGACTGACCTTGTTATGCGGACTGCTTTACTACTGAGTTCAGAAGAAGACTGCAGGAATTTGTTTGGAACCGACAACAGGATGCATAGGACAAAATGCCACAACCAGACCATACACTACATAGGAGTGGTACGATTCACCTCCACAGGAGGACTTGAAAGCGGATTATTTTGCAATTAACAACTCTATTTTTTTTATACTGCCTACTAACCACTACTAAAAGTTTTATTTGAATCTATGGGTATTAGGTATGTGATATTCTGCTCTTTTTGGAGCCAGATTGATTCTGGTGCAAGATCACCATGTTAAAGGGACACTGAACCCAAATTTTTTTCTTTTGTGATTCAGATAGAGCATGACATTTTAAGCAACTTTCTAATTTACTCCCATTATCAAATTTTCTTCATTCTCTTGGTATCTTTATTTGAAATGCAAGAATGTAAGTTTAGATGCCGGCCCATCTTTGGTGAACAACCTGGGTGGTTCTTGCTGATTAGTGGATAATTTCATCCACCAAAAGTGCTGTCCAGAGTCCTGAACCAAAAAAAAACCTTAAAATTGAATGCTCTATCTAAATCACGAAAGAAAAGAATTTGGGTTCAGTGTCCCTTTAAGAGCTGTACAAATCCAGATCTTAACAAAGTGATCTTGCACAAGAATCAATCCGGCTCTGAAAGAGACGAATACTGCATACTTCCGCATTCGGATCCTAATGAAGGATCCAAATGCACATGTCTAATGGGTATGATATATTTCTAATATATTAATAAATTGTTCAATATCTGGCAAGCAAAAGAGAGGCACCTCATGTGTGTTTCAGTAGACAAAATTAGATAGCAATATTTGCCAAGCAAGCAGAGTACGTCTACTAGCACCCTTAAGTGCTAGTAGACGCAGGCTGATAGATTAATAGGTGTATCAACTCACCCTCTCCCGGTTGCTGCAGTTCTCCCAGGAAACCTCCAAAGGCTCAAACCACACTAAACATGTGCTGGCTTTTACACACTGATCATTAAAAATAAGTTAATAAAAACAAATTTAAAACAATTCTAGTGTATAAAACTGGGGGCATCAGAGTGCTACTCCAAATCATGCAACGAGTTTCTCAGCAAAAAGCGGTTTCATCAGCACATGAATCGCTATGGTTTCTTGTGTGCATTCTAACTACTAGGAGATATTAGGCCAGAGTGCCAGGTATGTCCTCTGTGTTTTCTCTTCTCTAAAATTAATGTTTTATTATAGATCATAGCATCAATACTTCTTTGTACTTATTACCTGCCCATTATATGCTCTGAGGCAGCTTTGATAACCATTTCATTTACTTGTGTTTAAGTCTCCCTTTTAACAAGTTTTTTTCTTTTCAGGGAATATGGACCTTCTTTTTAGGACTATTGTTAATAGGTCATTGTCATTATTGTAGCAAGATCTGATCTCAAGGGGTTTAACAACGACTTATTTTGGTTATACCTTGGCTAATGCATCAAATACAGTCATGTAGACTACTAAAACCAGTGGGTTAAAGGTTTCTGTCCAAAAGTTTAATTTTTTTACCCCTTGAATATGGTTTTATAAATGAGTATTACATTTCGGGCACAGTAAAAGGATATTGAAGTAGGAAGGTTCTCAAGGGCATTCTCATTTGAACAATTATTCAAAATTGTTACTTGGTATTCTTACAGCTAGTGAGTTTTACCAGTTTAGTGTAACTGGATCTTCACAACGCTCTTGTTGAAAGGTTCTGTAGATGAACGAGTTGTTCCTTCACACATGCTTCATATGGGAAGCTTTGTTACTGATCCTTCAGTGACTTATTACATTACAAAAGTACGGGAGTAAACACTCGCTCTCTATGAAATGCTATATGAATACAAACCACAACATACACTTACTTATTGGTTATCAAACTCCTGGACTCTTTTGTAGATTAATTATCCTAATAGTTTATAGCTTAGCAATACAGCAAGAACAGATGCATATTTATATGGGGTGCTCAGAAATACTTTTATAATTTCTACCTCTTTCATAAAAGACAGATTATGTAGAAATGTGTTTTCTATTGGACTGTTTCTGCAATAGAACCTAACTGGTTTCAGTGATTTTGGTCTGATATACACAAGTTTTTCCTCCTGCCATAACCACCACTAATTTTAATGATTATCATATAGTACAAAAAGCAAGAGAAAGACAAATAGTCTATGTATATATGAAGAAATTTTATTTCAGGGTTTATAATGTAATTTGGGCACCATCAGGCAACATGGCTGTACTTGTGCAAGGTACAGGCTCAGGCAGATAGTACAAATGCTACAGACTAAAGAAGCTTAGCTGATTCTACACACAACTTGCTGTTCTGGAAAATGAAGCAATCATCACAGAGAAACTATGGTAGAAATCTCTAAATAATTTACAGTATAAATTCAGTTTGTCAAGTTTTATTTACCATAAGTCACTCAATGAAATGTTTATTTTCCATATGGTTCTGTTTTAAATAAAGCCATTTCATAGGATACATGTGGGCTATACCAATAAAGAAAACATATGTGCATGGTAATGTGGTGTTTATGCTGATAGTATCCACCAGTTTACTACAATACTGTCTATTAAGAGACACATTTATAAGAGCAGGCTTCAGAATTTTTTTCTATATTATACTAAATCAGTGTTACGTAACTTCAATGCTCAGTTATATTTAAGAAGTGAGACTTCAGCATAGGTTAGTTGCTTAATAAGAAAAGCAAATATCTCGGAAAAGTCTAGTGTTAAAAAGGAACTTGAGGATTAGAACTGAGAAACAATAATTGTAATAATTTATTTTGCAGCACAGTGCAGAGCCCCATTCTCCATCAAATTCATAAAATTGTTGTATTTTTTTCACCCAATAAGCTTGGACATTGCTTTCCACTGGGTGAAACAACCACAGCTTAAAAGGTGGAGCACGGCTATGAAATTCTCACGCTGAAACACTAGATGAAGTGTTTGTAGGTTTTGCATAATGGATTTTCCTACTAAATGCTACCTGTGTAGGGTTTTAAAAACAGTGGCTGAATCTTTATCTCTTATGGAAACAGATATTTCACATTTAAGTTCTAATTAATGGTACATTCACCAAAGAAAAACTACAATTTAGTGATCTTTATACTTCAGAACCTCCACCCTAATATTTTTGTGTTTAGGAATCTTTCTATCCCCAAGTAACTTTGGGAGCCAATGTTTCAAAATTATTATAATTTTTCCACATGAAGTTAACAAAAATAAAATAATAAAAAACAAAACACCTTAGAAAAGAATGTTTACAATCCTTCAGCTTTCCATGTCCTTTAATAAACTGCAAATCACGTGATTCTTAAAACATAACTGTTTATGCATAAAACTACTACATATTTCTATTGCAGACTCCATTTTATATAAACTCCTCTGGAAAAAAAATATGAAAGAATAGAATGCACCTTTAAAGGGACATTAAACCCAATGTTTTTCTTTCATGATTCAGATAGAGAATACCATTTTAAACAACTTTCTAAATTACTTCTATTATCTAATTTGCTTCATTCTCTTGATATTCTTTCCTGAAAAGCATATCTAGATATGCTCAGTAGCTTCTGATTGGTGGCTGCAAATAGATGCCTCATGTGATTGGCTCACCAATGTGCATTGCTATTTCTTTAACAAAGGATATCTAAAGATTGCTGCAAATTAGATAATAGAAGTAAATTGGAATGTTGTTTAAAATTGTATTCTCTATCTGAATCATGAAAGAAAAATGTGGGGTTTAGTGGCCCTTTAAGTGCTATTGAATAATAGTTTGAACATTATTTATAAAGCACAGCTTTCCTCTGCAGACACTCTTAGGCCAAAATGTAAAGTAGGCTGGTACCATATATTGGCTAGGGAAAGCAATGGTTTGAACAGGCTAAAAATTATAGTAAGTAAAAACTTGCAAATATATATATGGACATTTTCAATTTTTCTAGATACTAAAAACGTTAAAGTGTCCAACACCAAACAACCTGACATTTTCAAATGGGTGCAGTTAAAATGTGGACCATAAGTTTTTCATAAAGGAGAATAAGCTGAGCTCTGCAATACTCACTAAAAAACATTCTGTGAAGTCCTTACACACTTTAGTTTTTCAGTAGAAACTGTACGTTTCATAGACTACACCCAAAGATGCATCATACTTTTTAGGGATACTAAACCCAAATTTTGTTCTTTCATGATTTAGATAGAGCATGCAATGTTAGACAACATTCTAATTTACTCCTATTATCAATTTGTATTCATTCTCTTGCTATCTTTATTTGAAAAAGCAGAAATGTAATGTTAGGAGCAGGCCCATTTTTGGTTCAGGACCTGGGTAGCGCTTGCCAATTGGTGGCTACATTTAGCCATCAATCAGCAAGCACTACCCAGGAGCTGAACTAAAAATGGACGGGCTCTTAAGCTTATACATTCCTGCTTTTTCAAATAAAGATAGCAAGAGAATGAAGCAAAAATAATAGGAGTAAATTAGAAAGTTGCTTAAAATTGTATTCTCTATCTGAATCATGAAAGAAAAAAAATTGGGTTTAGTGTCCCTTTAAGTGCAGGCTTTTTCACTAGAGCTGTAATGAGCAACTAGCATAAAAACCCTTATATAAAGCCTAAGCAAATGTTTGTAAGTGCACTGTGTGGGAGGGAGAGGGAAATAAGCAGAAGAGAAGAACTTCAGATTTTAATTTGTTTAAATGGTATATTAATGGGATGTTCCTTTCTGCTCTCTGAAATGACCGGTCTGCAGAAACCACCCCTGCACTTATGTGTATTAGAACATCTAAAATCATTTGTAATGGTCAAAGAGCTTTGCTATTTCTGCAGGCTGGTTCAGGAGAAGTATAAACCAATTTCGGAGTCACAATGTAGCTCCTACTGCTAGAAAGTTAGATATTTTATCCATGTGTTTTGCCAACACAATGTATAATTCTTACCATAAACGAAAGTTTTAGAAAATAAAGATTCTGTGCATCTGTAGTCCCATTGTAATCTTAGAAGCACTTACTATATTTCCCTACAGGTTTAGATGTTTGTGCATTGTACATATATTATTCTTGATAAATTTAAAAAAAAGAAAATATATAGAAAAACAAACTAGTATATATCCCTTACTTTGCTATAATCATACCTATACTATACTCTCTTTAAAGGGACACTAAACCCAAAAATTTTCTTTCATGATTCAGATAGAGAATACAAAATTTAAACAATATTACAATTTACTTCTATTGTTTATTTTGCTTCATTTTTTAGATATCCTTAGTTGAAGAAAAAGCAATCCGCATGGGTGAGCCAATCACGCAAGGCTTCTATGTGCAGGAACCAATCAGCAGCTACTGAGCCTATCTAGATATGCTTTTCAGCCAAGAATATCAAGAGAATAAAACAAATTATATAATAGAAGTAAATTAGGAAGTTGTTTAAAATTGTATGCTCTTTTTAAATCATGAAAGAAAAAATGTGGGTTTCATGTCCCTTTAAGTCTGTCAAGTTCAATACACAATCTTTAAACTGTTACAGGACTAGTTTCTACAAATCAGCAACTAAACAAGAACACATAGATAGTTTGTTTAATCCAGTTTTCAGCAGACAGGCCGTGAATTTGCAATATGTAATGTAATATTACACCATCATTTCATATAGGGTTAACAGATATATACATACAATGTATACGGCACAATTTATTCCTTATGCCTTAGTTTAATACAATCCTGTTTCCAGAGGCCAGTGTGGTACCACATATTAGACATTCAAGTACTAGTCACTATTTTGTTTGCTTGATAATACAATAGCAATTTGGTAAAACATCTATTAAGAAATGATACAATTTCCATAATAGCCAGTCAGTATTTAGCTCTGGGATATTGTAGTGGTTAGATTTAAATAAATAAGTCAGGAAAAAAAAATATATATATATATATACGGTTTTAGGCAAAAATGCCTCTAGACAGCCAAGTAAAACACAAAAAGGGACATGAAAGTTCAAATTAAACTTTTATCATTCAGATCGAGCATACATTTGTATTAAAAAAACAACTTTATAGCTTTATTTCTATTCCTATTCTCATTATTATTTGTTAGTGATATGAAACCCAAAATGGTTTTTTTTATGATTCAGATAGAGCATGCACTTTTCAACACCTTTCTAATTTACTTCTATTTATCCATTTTTCTTTGTTCTCTTGGTATCTTTTGTTGAAAAGCAGGGATGTATGCTTAGGAGCCGACCCATCTCTGGAGCACTATATGGCAGCAGTTTTGCAAGAATGTTATCCATTTGCAAGAGCATGAAATGACGGCAATATTTCCTGTCTTGTAGTGCTCCAGATGCCTACCTAGGTAGCTCTTCAACACAGAATATCATTAAAATGAAGCAAATTTGATAATAGAAGTAAACTTGAAACTTTTTAAATGGTCTGATCTGTCTGAATCCCAAAATAATTTTTGGGTGGTTTTATATCCCTTTAAAACTCAGCTACTTTCTAGAATACCTAATTAGGTTTAGGGGTGTGCAGGTGTCAAACTATATGGCAAGTGTTTGCAACAATGTTATACATTGTTGCAATTTAGTGCTCAAGACAGATCCACCCTCCTGAGGCTACGTAGGTATGCACTCATGATGATGAGCTTAGTTTCAAACAAATGATACCAAGACATTGAAGTAAATCTGATAATACATAGTAAAATGCAACATTTCTTTTTTAAATCTTGAACGTTTAATTTTGATTTCCATGTCCTTTTAAGTTTATCCAAACACCACTTTACACCTGTTTATATTTAAACCATGCATTATCAAGGAAGACACAATTGTATCAGCTCCTAATAATCCCCAAGGTAGTCTGCACTAGGCACGTGCATTCGATCATTCGTGGTAATCCGAATGCAGAAGGCGGCATCTGGCTCTTTTCTAAACCAGATTCCTTTTTTGAAAGCGCAACACACTAAAATCTGTGCAAATCCAGATCTTAGTGTGTTTGTTGTGCTTTCCCAAGAAGCGGGCGTCTTATTACGCATTCCGATTACAAATCGTCCGAATGCACATGCATAGTCTGCACGGCACTAAGCAAAGTGCTAGCACTAACAGCTGTTTTTTTATTAATATTTTCTGGGGAGAAAAACTTGCCCTACTTTCAAATTACGCTAATCCAGCTAATTTTCCTACGTGGATAAAATAGTGTTGAGCCATTAATAACTAAATGCGAGCTTCTAACCCTCTGTAATTTGTGTAGCTATGATGTACTCTGGAAAAACACATCTAATATGAAGCTTATCATTAATGTTTTTTAAAGGGTAGCCAGAATTAGAAATTAAATGGAGACTGATGTGATTTGTATTTTCCAAAGTTAGACATGAAAGCGTCTGGTTTATATAAAGTTGTCTACTGAACTAAAGACATCAGTTACTAATACTATAGCACACAATCTACTCAGCATTTAATAACTGATGGCTGTTTAGGATGTCTCATGCAAGAGTTCTTATATATTTGCAAATAATAGATTCTAAGCCTAAGAATTTAATTACATTTGTTTGTAGGGTCTGAGAAGATTGACACTATATATAAACTGGGTGCCAATACAAGTAGTGTTTGTGACAAATTATATTTTATACATATATATTTATAGTAACTTTTGTGGTTAGAGGGCTTAACATTAGAATAGATCTGCAAAGCTGACAATTACCCGAAATCAAAAAGGCCTTTCGTTCCAAACATAAGAAAGGCAAAGCTGGTAAAAGATGACACATACAATATGTAACAATACATTATCAATGGACAATTCCATACACAAAATAACTGATTAATTATGTGCGTCACAGGATAAAATGTAGAAAATAAGGAATTTAATTGACTTGTTCAATTCTCTGGCAAGAAGGAAAAATGGGGACGGAAGATATAGGGATGACAAGAAATACCAGGAGAATGGCAAACAATTGCATTACAGTCTGTATTATCCTGCAGATTATGTAGCTAAGGATGCCCTTTTAACAAAATAATAATAAAATAAAAAAAGTATCTACTTTTAATGTTCATTTATTTTAATCATGCAATAGAAACAATTCCTAAAATCTTTTTACGTTTTAAAGTGTTTTGCCGTTTTATCGGATATTTTTTTGAGAAGTTTCTCTCTCTTTCTCGATCAAGTTAATAAATTCATTTGGAGGCCTACAATATAAGTGCAGGTACATTGACTGGACAGAGCTTGATCTATCGCAAATTTGAAATGCAACAAGAATCATTAAAAAGTTTTGGACTGTTTGATAGCCGTTATATACGCATTTTGGCTTGAACGTGAATAAAATATCACAACAGACCATTTCTGAACCCTGCAGCAACATAACATACATAAATAGGAATGGGATATAAAGGCTTTCCTCTCTGAATTTCTCTCTTGGTCTTTAGAATAGTTGATCTTTTCCCTCTTTACAGCACTTTTTGGCATGCTGGAGAGCGCATACAGACACATACATACACACCCCACCCACCAGTCACCTCCCGAGGATACTCTCATACTCTGAAAAGCGAGTTTTAATCTGAAGTGAATAGATAAACAGAGTGTATGTTTTTGGGGGTGTTAGAAGGTTTTCCGGTGGATAGCTCTGGCTCCGTCCTCCTCATATTCTTTCTTTGAAACCCACATTTTCTTGAAGGTGTCAAGAGAAGCCAAAATGGAACCACTGGGGAAAAAAAATACAAAAAACACTGAGTTTTAGGCATTTTGTTGCCTTTATGGCATGTTAATTTATTTATTGTCATGTTTGTATATGCCCCAGTTATTAAGTATATATAGGAATAATATCTATATTTATTAATAAAACATTATGAAGACATTGGATAAAGTGCAACATGCAGATGCCAAAAAAGTTTTAATCACACTTTTTTTTTTTTTCTTAGCTCAATATAGAAAATAATTTAATCATATAACATTAGCTCCATCTAGAGGCTGATAGAATTTTGCAGTTTACACGGCCAGTAAGCCAATAAGTAGCAGCAGACACAGGCGGTCAATCAATCACCGGCTGTGTTCTGCAATGCTTGTGGCTGCTGAGCGGGACTTTGTCTATGTTTTTAAAAGGACATTAAACACCTCTTGCTTTTGACTTAAAATGGTGCTTCTCTCACACTCCATAAGAAGGTGAAAAAGCAAAATTCTGTTAACTGGGTTTTCTTCAATAACCAGTTTTGGTCATTTGCAGCGAACCTAGATTTTTGGCACTAGGAAGTGTGGGACAAGCAAAAATTTACTATACAAAAGCAGAGGTTTAACCCATAGTAAGCTTAGGTTGGTAACTCAAAAAGCATATGCTTTAATGAACTAGTAATTTTTGCTTTAAAGTGATGGTAAACTGAGGTTTTCGCAATATAGTTTAATAGAATAACTGATTTCACACATATGTAGCATTTTTTTTTTTTTTTTTTTTTTTTAAGGTTGCTTATAGATTTTCATTCCATCGTAATCACTGTTACTTACATCCTTGCAAACTGCCTAACCTCCTCCCCCCCGCATGATTGTGACATTTCCCATTGTCAACCAATCAGAATGTTAGCCATAAGGCTCACTATTTTATATGTGGTGTACTAGTATTTACTAAATGCATGCAGGATAGCTTGTAGTATGAGTTGATAATTCTGTTAAACGCATGCATATTAAAATGGAGAAGCCAATCTGCGCATATGCTAAGCTATGACCTCTCTAAAGACTGCATTGAGAAATACTTATAGCGTGGGTGGGACCACTCTATAAGTCACTACCAGAGAGAAAGGCAATGGAAGGGGGAGGAGTAAGAAACATTACGGAGATGTAAAACTTTTAAAATTATATTAAAAAAAAAATGTTATTTAAAAAAATATTATGATGTAATATTACGTTTACAGCACATATAATTTACCATCACTTTAACCCCTTAATGACCACAGCACTTTTCCATTTTCTGTCCGTTTGGGACCAAGGCTATTTTTACATTTCTGCGGTGTTTGTGTTTAGCTGTAATATTCCTCTTACTCATTTACTGTACCCACACATATTATATACCGTTTTTCTCGCCATTAAATGGACTTTCTAAGGATACCATTATTTTCATCATATCTTATAATTTACTATAAAAAAATTATAAAATATGAGGAAAAATTAAAAAAAATAAACACTTTTTCTAACTTTGACCCCCAAAATCTGTTACACATCTACAACCACCAAAAAACACCCATGCTAAATAGTTTCTAAATTTTGTCCTGAGTTTTGAAATACCCAATGTTTATATGTTCTTTGCTTTTTTTGCAAGTTATAGGGCCATAAATACAAGTAGCACTTTGCTATTTCCAAACCATTTTTTTTTCAAAATTAGCGCTAGTTACATTAGAACACTGATATCTTTTAGGAATCTCTGAATATTCATTGACATGTATATATTTTTTTTTAGTAGACAACCCAAAGTATTGATCTAGGCCCATTTTGGTATATTTCATGCCACCATTTCACCGCCAAATGCGATCAAATAAAAAAAATCGTTCACTTTTTCACAAACTTTAGGTTTCTCACTGAAATTATTTACAAACAGCTTGTGCAAATATGGCACAAATGGTTGTAAATTCTTCTCTGGGATCCCCTATATTCATAAATAGCAGACTTATATGGCTTTGGTGTTGCTTTTTGGTAATTAGAATGCCACTAAATGCCACTGCGCACCACACGTGTATTATGCCCAGCAGTGTAGGGGTTAATTAGGGAGCATGTAGGGAGCTTTTTGGGGTAATTTTAGCTTTAGTGTAGTAGACAACCCCAAGTATTGATCTAGGCCCATTTTGGTATATTTCATGCCACCATTTCACCGCCAAATGCGATCAAATAAAAAAAAAAGTTACATTTTTCACAATTTTAGGTTTCTCACTGAAATAATTTACAAACAGCTTGTGCAGTTATGGCACAAATGGTTGTAAATGCTTCTCTGGGATCCCCTTTGTTCAGAAATAGCAGACATATATGGCTTTGGCATTGCTTTTTGGTATTTAGAAGGCCGCTAAATGCCGCTGCGCATCACACGTGTATTATGGCTAGCAGTGAAGGGGTTAATTAGGTAGCTTGTAGGGAGCTTGCAGGGTTAATATTAGATTTAGTGTAGAGCTCAGCCTCCCACCTGAAACATCAGACCCCCTGATCCCTCCCAAACAGCTCTCTTCCCTCCCCCACCCCACAATTGTCCCCGCCATCTTAAGTACTGGCAGAAACTCTGCCAGTACTAAAATAAAAGGTATTTGGCCCTTTTTTAAAAAAAAAAAAAAAAAGAAGCATATTTACATATGCTGATGTGTACGATCCCCCCTTAGACCCCAACCTCACTGATCCCCCCTAAAAAGCTCTATAACCCTCCCACTCTAACTTAATGGGCGCCATCTTGGGTACTGGCAGCTGTCTGCCAGTACCCAGTTTAGAAGAAAAAAATGTTTTTTTTTTACATTTATTAAAACGTTTCTGTAGTGTAGCTTCCCCCCACACAAAACCAACCCCCCACCCCTCCATGATCACTTTTTGTGCTTTTGCACAAACAAGATTAGGTCTTATTTATTAAAACATTTTCCGTAGTGTAGCGGTTCCCACCCGCTCCCGCCCCGTGCACGCGCCCGCCCGCCACCCTCCGTGCACGCGCGCGCGCCCATGCGCGCCCCCGACGATCCCGCCCCCCTTGACGTCATGCGGCACACCGATGGCCGCCCACCCGCCTCCCAAGTCGGCTCCCACCCACCAACGAAACCGGCCATCGATGTCCGGTGCAGAGAGGGCCACAGAGTGGCTCTCTCTGCATCGGATGGCCGTAAAAGGTTATTGCAGGATGCCTCCATATCGAGGCATCACTGCAATAACCGGAAAGCAGCTGGAAGCGAGCAGGATCGCTTCCAGCTGCTTTCCACACCGAGGACGTGCAGGGTACGTCCTCAGGCGTTAACTGCCTTTTTTTTGAGGACGTACCCTGCACGTCCTCGGTCATTAAGGGGTTAAATAACTGCACATAAATACAGCACCTTGGTATTTACAACAAACTAAGCAATTAAAAAGAAGTGTGACTACTTACCCAATCCACGTGGAATATAATCGTTCTTGAGGAGCAGATATCTAAAACCAGAAGATATACTTAGTCAACAGTCAAAAAAGTAAATTCTCAAATTCTTTATAGAGTTTGCAATTTTAAGACCATCAACCCTGCACTACTGTGTGTTTAACCCCTGGTAAGGGGTTAAACACATAGTAGAAATCCCGCTGAAGACCTGCAGAGCATTGCTGGCCCCAAGCAGAACCTCTACTGTGCATGTAACACATTTTTAAAGCACTGTAATATATTTTGAAATAATTCTCTTTCAGGTGTCCCTTTCATTAAAAAAAAATATAATATGTTCTAATGTGTGAGGAGTATATAAGACTGATAGAAAGGAATAGAAAGTACAACACAAAAGTACCCTTATTTTAACATCTTTTGGTGCTAATTTCTTCACTTCACTCAGAAGTCTGTCGCCAAAACCTGAAACGACAGGAAGTAGTCACAACATTGCATGTAGTACATTTGGCATTTCAGCAAGAAGACAAGGCTAACAGAAAAATCACCTGCTTTTAATTTTTAGTTAATGACATATTATAGAACATTTACTGATCTAGAAATTCTCTGTACTTAAAGGGATATGAAACCCAATTTTTTTTCTTTTTTCACGATTCAGATAGAGCATGCAATTTTAAGCAACTTTCTAATTTTCTCCTATTATCATTTTTTCTTTATTCTCTTTGTATCTTTATTTGAAAAAGCAGGAATGTAAGCTTAGAAACAGGGCCCATTCTTGGTTCAGCACCTGGGTAGCTCTTGCTGATTGGGTTTCATATCCCTTTAACCCCTTGAGTGCTAAAGAAAGGCTCTGAGCCGTGGCAGAGTTTCCCACTCAGGTGCTAACAATGGCTCAGAGCCGTCGCTAGCACTCTCCCACCTTGAGGGAGATCTGGGGGCAGGCATTGCCGGGGCTTCATGTCATTGTGTGTGATGTCACCACGCAAAAAGTGATGACGTCACTGCGCAACTTTATAAAAAAAAAAAAAAGACAATGGACCGTATAGGGAAAGGGGGCATGCTGCTTAGAAGCCTATATCTCAGGCATCTAAGTAGCTACAGACCCCCAAGACCCACCATTGGAAAGGTAATCGCCTAACCTTTCAAACGGTATAAGTCTTGGGGATCTGAAAAAAAAAATAAAAAAAAAAAAAAAAAATACAAAACCCTCAATTCAGCTTAGCACCCAGATGGGAAAGTGCTTAGCACTCAAAGGGTTAAAGGACATAAAATACATTTACCAAAGCTATGTATATAAATATGGTGGAGGACAAAATATTTTATTATCAAGCTATATTGGCAGGGTTCCTTTGTTTAATGGAACCCAGAAATGCCTAATTATTAAAAAGACATGATATTGATATAATAAAAATGGTCTAATTTGTCAGAACATTTTATTATCACACAAATGTCCCTTGGTAATTACATATTTAACCCTCACAGTGGGTTAAACACATAATTAAAGTACCACTCAAGAGCTGTGATGTACTGCATCTCATGAACAGGATACAACTGATTAGCCAATTAGAACAGTATAGGCACAAAGCCGTTAATAATTGGCTGTATCATGCTCAGCAACGACTTGACAGCAGGCCTGATGTGCAAAGATAACTGTGTTTAACCGCGGGACATTCACACATTAATAATAATTTTGCATTAATATGTCCCTTTAAGAATTAGGCTTTAAAAGGGGAAAGTAAACACTTTTACATAAAGATATTTTTTGTTTGTCTTGCAATAAACTAATATACTATGTGAATTTGAAAATGTTGTTGCTCAATAGCTAAACACTACCCACCACTTGGCATATTTGGAACAGTAAATCTTTACTAGCGATAAGAAGACTGGCCTCGGTTATTATGTTAACAAAAATCTGACAATGTCTGCTAAAGCCAACAGATATATAGCAGGGTTAGGCCTGCCATGTGCAGTTTCAGTTGTCAGAATTGTAATTTTCAGACTTAAAATTATTGGAAAAGGGGGCAAAATAATAATAATACACTGCAAAGTTGTTTTACTATATATAAGTAAACATTTCATACTAAAATCTCACAAAGTGTTTTACTGTCCCTTTAACATATGAAAAAACTACTTAAATACCAGCGAGAACAAATGAAGCATTGTTAATATGTAACTATTAATAGAGAGATCTGATCGGTCCATGAGCATCTGACTAGTGAAGTGTTCAATAGTACCACTGTATGAATAAAAATGTAGACCAGACCTTTAAAAAGAGTGGATCCACCAGACAGAACAATATTGGAGAATAAAGTTCGCCTCAAATCCATGTCTGACTTCTGAATGGCGAATACTAAAACCTCGTGAATACCCTCACACTCCTCTCCAATTAGATCTGGCCGGAAAAGAAGTTCTGGAGCTCGGAATCGGGCTGGGCCGATCTGTGGATGAGCGAAGTAATTAGTAAAAAGTACAGCGTGTAAACACAAAGCATAATAGCGCCACACCCTTTTATCACACACACACACTGCTGAGTCATTTATATGGTTTACTTTTATCAAGAGTATTCACCAACTGTTGTGTCATCTGTACAACAAACATTTGTTTTCTGCTTAAAGGCTCTTTCTTGTGTAAACTTAATCGCCTAAATACTAGCACTCAAAGGGTTAAAGGACACAAACTCTCACAAAGGGGTTTAACACACAGTAGATGTTTTGCTCAGAACCCGCAGTGCGCTGCTGGTCTCAAGTGGAACCCGCCGCTGATCCAATCAGCAGCAGTAATGCATGCATCGATGGAGGCAACCTCAAGTGGATAGGTTCCCTGCCTAGCAACATTGTCCACCTACTGCTTATAAAATGGGAGCCAATGACAAATTAATAACAATATGACTTTTCAGTGCATTATTAAAGGGGGTTTAGTCAAGGTGTGTTATATACGTCCAAACATACACAAATAAACCACACAATCCTCATGCAAACTTGAGAGCATCTATCAGCAATTTCTTGTATCCGTCCTTTAAATAGTATGTTATATACAAACCTCAATAGTGCTCCCATCAGGTAAATAATACTGAGCTTTTTCAGTCTCCAAAGTCTCATCTTTTTGTGGATTTATGGACAGGTAACAAGCACGCTGGTTAATATAAGAAAAAAAAAGTTATGCATTAACAGTACATGAAATGGTTTGTACATACTAGTCTTATTTAATTTATTTTAGAACAGTAAAAAAGTCAAACTCAACAGCTCAATCATACCTCTGTTTTGCAGAGTAAATCAAACTACAATAAACCATACAGCTCCTGCATAAAAAAATAAGCTAGTTCTCCTGTCTAACAATGAAATGTATTGTGTATTTACTAACACAATACTTAGAATAGTGGACACCCCTACTAATTACTGAGTTCAGGTGTTTCAGCCACACCCATTGCTAACGAGTATACAATCCAGTGCACAGTCATGAGATCTCCAGACATATATAGTCTGTACAATGCATCATACTGATTAGCTCAGTGACTTTAAAAGTGACACTGTCATAAGATGCCCCCTTTGTCACAAGTCACTAAGTGAAATTTCTGCCCTGATAGATCTGCAGTGATCAACTGTGAAATTTGTATGAAGTGGAAGCGTCTAGGAGCAAAAACAGCCCACCCATGAAATAGTAGATAACGTGGGGCTGCTGAGTGCTGAAGCGCATAGCTCAAAGATTACCTATTATCTGTTGCATCACTCACTACAGAGTTCCAAACTGCCCCAGGAAGCAATATCAGCACAACAACTGTGTATCAGGAGCTTCATGAAATGGGTTTTTCTATGGCGGAGGGATAATGGTCTGGGACTGTTTTTCAGGGTTAATGGTCTGGGACTGTTTTTCAGGGTTTGAGCTAGGATCCACTGAAGGGCCATCTTAAAAAGGGACAGTAAAGTAAAAACTAAAATGTCATTCTTCAGATACAACAGGCAGTTTTAAATACTTCCTAATTTAAGTCTATTATCAAATTTTGTTTTGTTCTCTTGTTATTTTTTAAGAGTAGGCTCCAGCTTGGCACCAAACTGAACACATCAGGTGAGCCAATATTACAAGAGGTCTATATGTGCAGCGACCAATCACCATCTAGCTCCCAGTAGTGCATTGCTGCTCCTCTGCATACCTAGGTATGCTTTTCAAATAAAATTATACAAAAAGAACAGAGCAGATTTGATAATAGAAGTAAATTGGAAGGTTGTTTAAAACTACATACTCTATCTGAATCATGAAAAATTAATTTTTACTTTACTGTCCCTTTAATGCTACAGATACAAAGACGTTTTAGACAAGCAGCTGCTTCCAACTTAGCGGCAACAGTTTGGGGAAGGCCCTTTCCTGTTGCAGCATGATTGTTATTTAAAATTACTACTAGGTCAGATCTGTCTAAACAAAAAAGGAGCCAACATTTGCTTAACATTTAATATTTTCCTGTCCTTTAACTCAGGGCTCGACAAACCAAGGTGCCAGGGAGTCAAAGGCTCCTTTAAATGGTGCCCTGGTTTAGACTCCACAAGACACCCATGGGTCCCACCCTCCCATCTCCCCACGGGAGAGTCTAATTTAAAGATACACTTTGATTTATTTGCTGAGAAATCGTTTTTTTCATGTTAGGCTAGACCGCTTCAAAGGAAAGCAAATAAAGTAAAACATCACAAACCTCCTTGATGGTTTTCACAATCTCAAATTCAGCTGAAGTGTGGAAATCGTACCCTTCCTTTCTGAGGTAGAGGCGCAGGAATCGAGAAACATCTCGGCCTGCAATATCGATCCTCATTATGGAATGAGGCATTGCAAAGCCTTCGTAGATGGGAACTGCATGTGTCACTCCATCCCCAGAATCTAGTACAACGCCTGTCGTCCTTCCTGTGGCATAACTACAGTCAAAAAGAAAGAAAAAAACTTATGTTGGCACAGACTTGTCATACACCAAAACAATCATGCATATCTGACACACAATTATTGATTCCTGTATAAAACAAAATTAAATTTCTAAATTTTGCCACAAATACATTACAATTGTCTAGTACTACACAAAGATACAATTAGTTCACACTGACAAACTACAAGACCCCTA
Organism: Bombina bombina; assembly: GCF_027579735.1. Classification (NCBI taxonomy): domain Eukaryota; kingdom Metazoa; phylum Chordata; class Amphibia; order Anura; family Bombinatoridae; genus Bombina; species Bombina bombina. Next base: position 162,341,646 of record NC_069507.1, on the reverse strand, counting down.
ACTCACACTAAAAGACCAAAACTTTACAGCTTCCATTTGATATAGAATGACTTGCGCTTCTTATCTCACTTGAGTTACAGGGTATATAAATAAATGACAAAGCTGCAGGGTACAGGCTATTTTACAAAGAGGGGACATCAGCAATTAAAAAGATTGTAAAGTTTCTTATTTTAGTGAACAGTATATACAATTAGCGTTCAAAACAGGGGCACTTTCATTGATTATTATTTTTTATTTATAAGACCTTTTATTAGTAAAATATTTACCATCTAGAGATGGTAAACATTGCGCCGTTCCTCCGCCCGCACGTCGTAATTCATTTAGCCGAGTGATGACGAATCCGGCTTCATCCAATTGTTGCATGCCCCACAAGTTGGGCGCATGCAACGATTGGAAGAAGTCGGACTGCATAGAAAAGTATTTAAGTTGTAATTATGTTACCAACTGTTTGAAGAGTTTTGATATTGTAAAGCAGTACAGAAATAAACCCCTTGGGAAAAAAAACTGGTAGAATTTGTGTTTACGGTCTTTTGTACTGTGGCAGAACACTGGATGGAGTAAGGCAAAACTTACAAACGGTAAACTACAGCAACAGTAATGCATGTCTTTATTACAGCTAATTCAACAAATTACAGAGGATTTACCTCCTGTCACTAAAATATATATTTTGTTATTGCATTTAAAATAGGGAATTGTGAAATGTATACGTTTCCGGGGGTTTTGAGCCGAAAAATAATTTGTTTTGTGGAATATGTCACAGCCCAACAATAAAGTTGTTAAGAGTTATCCTCATTAAAGTGTCAGTAAAGTCAAAATTAAAATTTTAATATTTAGATAACCTTTGCAGTTTTAAACAACATTACAATTTACTTCTATGTTTTGCTCTTTTGAAATCTTTATTGAAATGTAAACCTAAGTAGGCTCACAGGAGCGTGCATGTGTCAGAAACTGTTATTGTAGAAATCATTAATAAACCAGTTATTGTTAGAGCTGGTGTCATGGGATTGTGAACAAGTATAGCAAATAACAGACATGCACTTGATGCTTCATATACATGTAGTATTTGCAAAGTATAACATTGCTACAAACATTGTTGCAAACACACCTGCAATACAAGTGCTAAAAGACACATGCACACTCCAATCAGCCTACCTAGGTTTATTCTTCAACAAAAGATACTACGAGAATGAAGCAAGTTTGATAATAGAAGTTCACTTAAAAGTAATTTAAAATTGTATGCTCTGAATAAACCATAAAAGACTTATTTAATCGGCTCTGGATCAGCCCATGTTTTACCCTAACAGGGATCTATCTGAGGATTGACATCTCTTGAGAAAGCCCGGGCGTTCATCCGGCTAAACGAGTTGAGTATTGTGTCCCACATGAGTACCAGTAGGAGGTTGGCGAGGCTGACGTGTGCCGTAAGCTGGGAGTTTAAATACTGAACTGTCGGTAATCACAAATACGGACTTGATCGGATCAGACCGGGACCACCTTTTGATGCAAGGGACTTTCATTTCTTCACGTCTAGTAAATGCACATGTACTAGCGTGATGTTTTAATCATTAAAATACTACTTTGAATCGAGGATTGCGCTGTCTCTCTCTCTCTTTGTATCTTTTAGATAAAGTTTCATTTTAACCTTACCGTCCCTTTAAATCAGATAACTTCTTGGCAAATGAGTAAGTTGCATACAAAATCAATCACGGTTTCAAAATCAAAACAAAATGGTATGAACCTTTTTATTAAAAAAAAAAAAAAATTTTATGTTTTAATAGTAACTTTTCATATGTATAACACAGTTTATTATTTAAATGTCCCCTTTAAATTTAAGATTTTATTTAATCCAAATGATATAATTATTCTGCAAGAATAAAATACCAGAAATACTAACTAAGAACCATTAATAATCAAAGCAGGTCAAGTATCTAGAAAATTCCTCTAACTGCATGGAATACACAAAAAGTATCCTCTCCAAACAATGGCTGCTTATGACCAGCCCAGAGGCAGAACCTTTTTTGCAGGTCTTTTTAAAATTAAAGGGATAGTAAACTCACTATTGACCGAATATATGATCAATCTTGTTCATTCTTCTTAAATGTGCACACAAATTTTCACTTTATACGGTATATAGCCATTTACTTACAATGACATAATAAATAATATCTCTGTTCCGTTAAATCACCAGCCCTCCGTGACGTCATATTCTTTTTGCCGTCTTTTGTCCAATCATCAAGCCTGTCACAAGACAGGCTTCCTTCAATGCAATTGGATTCGCGCATGCGCATTAACGTGCAATCCGAGCAATCCTAACATCGAGCGAGCAAACCCTCTCACGTGTAGAGAGGGTGGAGACCAGATCAAAGCAGACAATATTCAGTGAAACATCTAAGAGAGGCGGAGAGATGCGGCGCAACAAGGTTTTGATAATGTATTAAAATTTACATTAAAATACATCAAAAAATAATGAATTGATAATGCGGTTTAATACTTATTATATAAACTAATCTAAATATGTAATTTGCAAATAACGGAGTTTACCATCACTTTAAATACCATTTTAAATAAGGCAGTTATACTAAAGCACCAGCTCAATTGCAATATACTGAATAACTGGAGAATAAAGAATTGTTTTTAAGTTTTATATATTAATTTACAGCAGGTAAAATCAATCAATGCCCTGCTGCTTTGCAGTGCTATCCCGTATTTGTTTTGGCTGCACTGTGTTAACCCCTTAATGACCGCAGCACTTTTCCATTTTCTGTCCGTTTGGGACCAAGGCTATTTTTACATTTTTGCGGTGTTTGTGTTTAGCTGTAATTTTCCTCTTACTCATTTACTGTACCCACACATATTATATACCGTTTTTCTCGCCATTAAATGGACTTTCAAAAGATACCATTATTTTCATCATATCTTATAATTTACTATAAAAAAAATGATAAAATATGAGGAAAAATTGAAAAAAAAAACACTTTTTTTAACTTTGACCCCCAAAATCTGTTACATATCTACAACCACCAAAAAACACCTATGCTAAATAGTTTCTAAATTTTGTCCTGAGTTTAGAAATACCCAATGTTTACATCTTCTTTGCTTTTTTTGTAAGTTATAGGGCCATAAATACAAGTAGCACTTTGCTATTTGCAAACCACTTTTTTTTCAAAATTAGCGCTAGTTACATTGGAACACTGATATCTTTCAGGAATCCCTGAATATCCATTGACATGTATATATTTTTTTTTAGTAGACAACCCAAAGTATTGATCTAGGCCAATTTTGGTATATTTCATGCCACCATTTCACCGCCAAATGCGATCAAATAAAAAAAATCGTTCACTTTTTCACAATTTTTTTTCACAAACTTTAGGTTTCTCACTGAAATTATTTACAAATAGTTTGTGCAATTATGGCACAAATGGTTGTAAATTCTTCTCTGTGATCCCCTTTGTTCAGAAATAGCAGACTTATATGGCTTTGGTGTTGCTTTTTGGTAATTAGAATGCCACTAAATGCCACTGCGCACCACACGTGTATTATGCCCAGCAGTGAAGGGGTTAATTAGGGAGCATGTAGGGAGCTTGTAGGGTTAATTTTAGCTTTAGTGTAGTGTAGTAGACAACCCCAAGTATTGATCTAGGCCCATTTTGGTATATTTCATGCCACCATTTCACCGCCAAATGCGATCAAATTAAAAAAAAACGTAAAATATTTCACAATTTTAGGTTTCTCACTGAAATCATTTACAAACAGCTTGTGCAGTTATGGCACAAATGGTTGTAAATGCTTCTCTGGGATCCCCTTTGTTCAGAAATAGCAGACATATATGGCTTTGGCGTTGCTTTTTGGTATTTAGAAGGCCGCTAAATGCCGCTGCGCATCACACGTGTATTATGGCTAGCAGTGAAGGGGTTAATTAGGTAGCTTGTAGGGAGCTTGCAGGGTTAATATTAGATTTAGTGTAGAGCTCAGCCTCCCACCTAAAACATCAGACCCCCTGATCCCTCCCAAACAGCTCTCTTCCCTCCCCCACCCCACAATTGTCCCCGCCATCTTAAGTACTGGCAGAAAGTCTGCCAGTACTAAAATAAAAGCTATATATATTTTTTTTAATGATTTTTTTAAGCATATTTACATATGCTGCTGTGTACTATCCCCCCTTAGCCCCCAACCTCACTGATCCCCCCCCAAACAGCTCTATCCCCTCCCACTCTAACTTAATGGGCGCCATCTTGGGTACTGGCAGCTGTCTGCCAGTACCCAGTTTAGAAGAAAAAAAATGGTTTGTTTTTTTAATTTTTTGAAATTTTCTGTAGTGTAGCTTCCCCACACACAAAACCAACCCCCCCACCCCTCCACGATCGTTTTTTGTGCTTTTGCACAAACATGATTAGCCAGGTTTTATTAAATACTTTTCCGTAGTGTAGCGGTTCCCACCCGCTCCCGCCCCGTGCACGCGCCCGCCCGCCACCCACCGTGCACGCGCGCGCGCCCCTGCGCGCCCCAGGCGGTCACGCCCCCCATACCCCCCCCCCGTGACATCACGCGGCACACCGATGGCCGCCCACCCGCCTCCCAATTCGGCTCCCACCCACCAACGATACCGGCCATCGATGTCCGGTGCAGAGAGGGCCACAGAGTGGCTCTCTCTGCATCGGATGGCCATGTGAGGTTATTGCAGGATGCCTCCATATCGAGGCATCACTGCAATAACCGGAAAGCAGCTGGAAGCGAGCAGGATCGCTTCCAGCTGCTTTCCACACCGAGGACGTGCAGGGTACGTCCTCAGGCGTTAACTGCCTTTTTTTTGAGGACGTACCCTGCACGTCCTCGGTCATTAAGGGGTTAAGGAAAACGTTCACAATGCAACCAGAGCAAAGCACTGTTTAAAGAGAACAGCTGTTGTGGAGCAGTGCTACAAAGCAAAAGTGCTAATAGTTCCCTCATGTGTCACATTCTCTCTCTGGACATGCTGCATTTTCTGTGATGACATCTCAGATCACTGCATGTTCTGCCTTGGGGATGACCAGCACTGCCATTTTCAAGTGCTTAGAATAAACAATGGTGGCTCGGTAATCCCACAGAAAAGTAATTTAAAACTAGAATTATTATTGGTACCCGTATAAAAACTGAAATAGACCAACTTGTTGAGCACACACAGATTAAACCAATTATCTGACATGTTTCACACCACTTCATGGTGCTTTATTAAAGACATCAAACCTCCTTTGCATGACACTTTTATGTTCATAGACCCCTCCCCTTGTGGCAGAGGTCTTTAGAGTGGCTTGTTTTTTTTAAGGGGATGTACTGGAACAATTGTATATTTAAGGTGGTATAAATATTTAAGTTCATAATTTCACATTAATTATGAAAATTTTATTATAGGAAGGTTAATATTCCAACAAAACTCTGTTCCTTTAAAACAGTTATTGATATACATACTATCTTTTTCCACACATTAACTACTTAGATACAACGATACACATACTCAATATATTAAAAACATTTAAGACCAATATAAAAGGTTTTATATTGAGGTCAGTGTTTTATTATTAGCACAAACTACTTTAGACTCAATTACTACTTTATATCTTTATCAGTGGTATAATAATAGTTTTGATTTATTATACATTTCTTATTGGCACAAAAAAATATTCTCTTATGTATAAAAATATTTTAATAGAGGCAGAGAGAGGGGGATTTAACCAACCCCCCCCTTTCTTTATTATTATAATTATTATTATTAATAAAACACATAAGTAAAGAACATATGGCGGAAGGATAGTAAATATTTGGTTAAATACCTAAATAACCAAACACTGAACATTCTACTTCTGCAGTATATTTAATAATGGTTTAAATTTAATTACAAAGAGCATTAGTTGAGTTTGGATTTTGTATTACTTAGTAGCATATTAAGACTGATGTACGCATTATTATGAATGCATTATTTTTACTGTGAAATGTAACCGTTGCTGATCATAATTTTCTATTTATCATTAAAATTGTGGAAAATCCAATAACTATTAAAAAATTTAGGCACCCCTGACAATTTCCATGATTTTCATTTATAAATAATTGGGTGTTTGGATTAGCAATTTCATTTTGATCTATCAAATAGCTGAACGACACCGTAATATTTCAGTAGTGAAATGAGGTTTATTGGATTAACAGAAAATGTGCAATATGCATCAAAACAAAATTAGACAGGTGCATAAATTTGGGCACCCCAACAGAAATATTGCATCAATATTTAGTAGAGCCTCCTTTAGCAGAAATAACAGCCTCTAGACGCTTCCTATAACCTGTAATGAGTGTCTGGGATTCTAGATGAAGGTATTTTGGACCATTCCTCTTTGCAAAACATCTCCAGTTCAGTTAGGTTTGATGGTTGCCGAGCATGGACAGCCCCGCTTCAAATCACCCCACAGATTTTCAATGATATTCAGGTCTGGGGACTGGGATGGCTAATCCAGAACATTGTACTTGTTCCTCTGCATAAATGCCAGAGTAGATTTTGAGCAGTGTTTTGGGTCGTTGTATTGTTGAAATATCCAGCTCCGGTGTAACTTCAACTTTGTGACTAATTCCTCAACATTATTCTCAAGTATCTGCTGATATTGAGTGGAATCAGTGTGACCCTCAACTTTAACAAGATTCCCAGTACCGGCACTGGCCATACAGCCCCACAGCATGATGGAACATCCACCAAATTTTACTGTGGGTAGCAAGTGTTTGTCTTGGAATGCTGTGTTCTTTTGCCGCCATACATAACACCCCTTGTTATGAACAAATAACTCAATCTTTGTTTCATCAGTCCCCAGCACCTTCTTCCAAAATGAAGCTAGCTTGTCCAAATGTGCGTTTGCATACCTCAAGCGACCCCGTTTGTGGCGTGTATGCAGAAAAGGCTTCTTCAGCATCACTATCCCATACAGCTTCTCCTTGTGCAAAGTGCGCTGAATTGTTGAACGATGCACAGTGACACCATCTGCAGCAAGATGATGCTGTAGTTCTTTGGAGGTGGTCTGTGGGCTGTTTTTGACTGTTCTCGCCATCCTTTGCCTCTCCGATATTTTACTTGGCCTGCCACTTCTGGCTTTAATAAGAACTGTGCCTGTGGTCTTCCATTTCCTCACTATGTTCCTCACAGTGGACACTGACAGCTTAAATCTCTGCGATAGCTTTTTGTAGCCTTCCCCTAAACCATAATGTTGAACAATCTTTGTTTTCAGGTCATTTGAGAGTTGTTTTGAGGCTTCCATGTTGCCACTCTTCAGAGGAGAGTCAAAGAGAACAACAACTTGCCACTGGCCACCTTAAATACCTTTTCTCATGATTGGATGCACCTGTCTATGAAGTTCAAGGCTTAATGGGCTCACCAAACCAATTGTGTGTTCCAATTAATCAGTTCTAGGTAGTTACAGGTATTCAAATCAACAAAATGACAAGGGTGCCCAAATTTATGCACCCGTCTAATTTTGTTTTGATGCATATTGCACATTTTCTGTTAATCCAATAAACCTTATTTCACTACTGAAATATTACGGTGTCGTTCAGCTATTTGATAGATCAAAAATGAAAATTGCTGATCCAAAACACCCAATTATTTATAAATGAAAATAATGGAAATTGTCAGGGGTGCCTAAACTTTTGCATACGTATATCTTAGATTACAATTACACACAAAAAAAAAAAAAAAAAAATGCAATAATGCGCCATTGGGCATCAACTATAAAAACGCACAGATACTCACAGGCTGAGCACTGCCTGCATGGAGATAAAAAGAGCAGGTACATTAAATGTCTCAAAGAAAACTTCTGCAGCTCGTTCACGATTCTTCCTAGGATTCAGGGGAGCCTCTGTCAACAAAACGGGATGCTACGGAGTACAAACAAATACATCATTAAAGCAGACGTTTAACTGGAAGATTAAACAGCTTGTGTTTTTAATAAAATTGTTGTTATCTCCAGGGTTCCAAAGTAAGAAAAAAAGCAAATAAATGTAATACTCTAAACAACAAACTTTTTTTGCAAAAAATACAAAGTTCCTACAAAGTAGGTCATACAGCACATTTGCGTAAATTTATAAATTTTACTAAAATATTCTTTTCGCAAAACAAAGAATACCAAACATTTCTATATTCATCATATCCAGATCGACCATCAAAAAAATAAACTATATATAGTGACCAACTACTCTCATAATCATATCAAATTTGTAACATGGACAAAAACATGATGGTAAACATACTAGATGTGTGCATTCAGCAGTTTTGTTCACTGCCGAGTGCGGAAGTAGGAAGCTCTTTTCACTGCCGAATATCCTCTTGTGCAAGGTAAACACACCAAGTTCTGGTTTTGCCCAGATTTTAAAGTCTTTCACTTGCACAATAGGATATTAGGCTCCGAAAAGAGCTGAATACGGAAAATAGCTTTATACTTCCGTATTCGGCAGTGAACGAAACTACCGAACGCACACATCTAAAAACATACTAGAAAACTACTTATATATTAATATATGGCATTTCATTTTACCTCTTCAGAGAAAGTCTGCAGCTGATCTTTTGAATAAACATACTGCCAAATCCGCTCCATGTCATTCCAGTCCTTTACAATTCCATGTTCCATTGGATATCGTATAGATAGTAGACCCCTATGCTCCTACAAGAATTTAAAAAAAAAAGTTTTAATGATGACATAAAAACAATAAATACATTAAAAACAAAAACAAAACCTTCTCTAAAACAATGGATACAAGAATCTACTGTTTACTAAAATAAACAGTTAATACAATTGTGTATTTTCTGCATATAATTTTACCTCTGCTTTTGGTCCAATAAATAAATCACCTTCCAGTGCACCTGCCATGACTCGAATATGTTTAGGTCTTCCGACACTAAAGGAGAATACAAACATCAGTTCATTCAATCAAATGACCTAATATGTTTTTAACTACAATGAATAGATAATCTGGGTACGTACTAGTTTGGAAAGCAGTATTTTGGGATTTGATCACCAGCAAATCCAGCCTTAATGACTCCAGAGCCCTGCACAAAAAAATAAACAAATAAAATAAATCCTAACAGACTTAAAACATGCATAATCAGATGATCAAGTAATTACATCAAGTTAGTTGTAGGCTTGTAGGTGCATAATACAATCCAACATTAAAGGGACATAATGCCTCAGGAGCAGTAATGCACTACTGGGTGCTAGCTGGTGATTGATGGCTGCTCATATATGCTCCTTGTCATTTACTCACCCATGTGTTCAGCTAGCTCCCAGTAGTGCACTACTGCTCGTTCAACATAGGATATAAAGAGAATCAAAGGGACATTATACACTCAATTTTTCTTTGCATAAATGTTTTGCAGATCCATTTATATAGCCCATACAGGGTTTTTTTTTTAAAAATGTATAGTTTAGCTTATTTTAAATAATATTTCTCTAATTTTCAGACTCCTAACCAAGCCCCAAAGTTTTAGGAGAATACCGAGGTATACCTACTCCACCTTGCTCCTATTTGTGTAAAGAGTATTTTCATATGCAGAGGAAGGGAGAGGGGGGCATTGTCTGTTTTTTCCTTAGTTACAGTGGGCTTTCCAGCTATCTTTTTAACAGAGCTAAACTGGGAACTTTTAAGTAAGTTTTTATAACGTTTAATGCTGTTTTTATATCTGTGCATATTATTCTTTATAGTAGTGTCTATTACATGCAGTTATTTGAAAATTGGTGTATACGGTCCCTTTAAGCAAATTTGATAATAGAAATACATTGGAAAGCTGTTTAAACTGGTAAGCTGTGTCTAAATCATGACAAGAAATAAGCAAAGACTGTAAGACAAACAGTAAAAGCTCTAGAGCTCTGCCTGTTAGTTATGCTCTGATGTTAACCACCTATATGCGAGGTGATCCTCAGGACAGGCAGCCTTTAGAGTTATGTGATAAAAGATGTACAGAGAGGGAAGGTAAGGGAATGGAAATGAGACTTCTTAAAGAGATATGAAACCCAAAATGTTTGCTTTGTGATTCAGACAGAACATGTCGTTTTAAAAAAAGTTTCCAATTTACTTCTATTATTAAAAGGGACAGTCTAGTCCAAAATAAACTTTCATGATTTAAATAGGGCATGCAATTTTAAACAACTTTCCAATTTACTTGTATCACCAATCTTGCTTTGTTCTCTTGGTATTCTTAGTTGAAAGCTAAACCTAGGTAAGCTCATATGCTAATTTCTTAGACCTTGAAGGCCACCTCTTAAATGAATGCATTTTGACAGTTTTTCACTAGAGGGTGTTAGTTCATGTGTGTCATCTAGATAACATTGAGCTCACGCATGTGAATTTACCTAGGAGTCAGCACTGATTGGCTAAAACGCAAATCTGTCAAAAGAACTGAAATAAGGAGGCAGTCTCCAGAGGCTTAGATACAAGGTAATCACAGAGGTAAAACAAAGTGTATTAATATAACTGTGTTGGTTATGCAAAACTAGGGAATGGGTAATAAAGGGATTATCTATATTTTTAAAACAAAAATTCTGGTGTAGACTGTCCCTTTAAATCTGCTTTGTTCCCATGATATTCTGTTTTGAAGCGATACCTAGGTAGGCATCTGGCGCACTACATGGCAGGAAATAGTGCTGCCAGCTAGTGCAAATGGATAACATTTTTGCAAAACTGCTGCCATAATGTGCTCCAGAAATGGGCCGGCTCCTAAGCATATGTCCCTGCTTTTCAACAAAAGATACCAAAAAGAACATTTGTTAATAGAAGTATATTAGAAAGCAGTTTAAAAGTGCATGCTCTATCTGAAATAATGAAAGAAACAATTTTGGTTTTATATTCCATTAAGAATTTGATTAGGTTCCATAGATTTGGTCTATTCTTCCCCCCCAAATCCTTAAAGAGATATATCAGTAATTATAAAAGTTTGATTCATACTTTGTATTCAGGTAAACAGGACATGCAATCAAGTAAAAAGGGAAGATGATTTCACAGGATGGCAGGTATAGAAACATCTCCATTTCACCACAGGACTTTATTAAACTGCTACAAATTGTCTACCCTGGCAACATACTCAGTCTCTGAGGAACTCAATATAGAAGTTAAAATTAAAAGAAAGGTACTAGTGTCCTTGGCAGAAATCAGTAGGTGTCTATGCATATAGGGAGACCTTTTGCCCAAGAGATATAGAGAACATAGTGAAGTGCATCACTCTGAACAAAACATATCCAGGTACAAACCCCTTTATCCAAACTGCTTGGGGCCAGAAAAGGATTGTATTTCGCAATAGTTTGCATATCGCAATATTTGTTTATTTGCATCTGTGAAATGGGGCAGCATGGAGAGGGGATAGGATCAAGTGTAACACAACAACATCTTATGCCATTTAGGTAAACTTTACATTTCACAATATAGCTTATTCATGCAATCTAAAAGGTAGTTTTTAAATTATTGTGTATACATTGTACCATCAGGAAGATAGTACTGTAATCAAAAGGCCAATAGGTTTTTAAATAAATATAGCCTATCCTTTGCATTTTTTAACACAAAACAAACCAAAAAGGCAAATAGAGAAGGTTGTGACTTACTGGCAGGGAAAATGGTAATGTTTAATTATTTTAAAAAAAAAATATTAACCTGGATTTCTGAATAATTCTTGATTTTGGAATTACATATACATACATACATACATATATACATATATGTTCCATTTTTTACATTTGCCTGAGGAAACGACCACTGAGAAAGGCGTTGCAGCAAAAAAGATATTAAACAGTTTGTTTTAATAGCATTCTGGAAGTTGTCTTTATATGCCAACCAAGTTGTAGCTTACCATCTTTCCAATCAGTAAAAACCCGGTCTGGACGGGTGTGAAACAAGAGACAGTTCCTGCATCTACAGCAATCTTCAGCTAAAGGTATCTACAGCAATCTTCAGCTAAGGTACAGCTGACAGTGTACTAGCCACTGTATTAAAGGGACAATCTAAACCAGAATTGTTATTGTTTTAAAAGATAGATAATCCATTTTTTACCCATTCCCTAATTTTGCATAACCAACACAGTTATATTTATATATTTTTTACCTCTGTAATTATCTTGTATCTAAGCCTCTGCAAACTGCCCCTTTATTTCAGTTCTTTTGACAGACTTGCAGTTTAGCCAATCAGTGATGGCTCCCAGGTAACTTCACGTGCATGAGCACAGTGTTATCTATATGAAAAACATGAACTAACACCCTCTAGTGGTGAAAAACCTGTTAAAATGCATTCTTAAGAGGCGGCCTTCAAGGTCTAAGAAATTAGCATATGAACCTCCTAGGTTAAGCTTTCAACTAAGAATACCAAGAGAACAAAGAAAAATTGGTGATAAAAGTAAATTGGAAAATTGTTTAAAATTACATGCCCTATCTGAATCATGAAAGGTTTTTTTTGGACTAGACTGTCCCTTTAAGTGATAGCTTGCGTTCAAGCACCGGTCACAGTACTGTGCAACGTCTTCTTGTGAGCATATTACCATTTGTGCGTTAAGAAATCCAGCAATCCATAATACACTATGAGGCGCACTCTTCTTTTTTCTCCATACATACATATACCTCTGCAAGTTTTTCTTCAAACACATCAAATACCTGATGTCTAGGCTCTTGTATAGAAGCCAGAAAATCTATGTATAGTTATTAAGAGAATACAATAAAATAACTGTAGGAATGTTCCTTCTCTGTGGTTCTCATTTTATAAGTTGGTAGATTTTATATCAATAAAACTACTTTGCACTGAAGGAATTTCACAACAGTATTCCAGACGACACTCGTCTACCTTTTTTTCACCTCACATTTACACTTTTGCACATGCTAAGATCACATATTAATAAATATGGCAGTTTCTTGGTTTAGCCTAAACCACATTTATTTATTTTAAATGTGAAACTTATACACAATTAAAATACAATAATCAGAATATTAAAATTATGCTCTAAAGATTTTATCTAAGATTTATTTGTCCATTGTATTTTGAGAGACCATAAATAATCCTAAAACTTGCACTTATGACTTTCATGTGGATATTCACGTAGGAAAGTGATGTAATACAATAGGCTATAATGGCTGCTCTTTAGACTTTATTCAAGGTGAAACAGAATCCATAATTATTGTATACTGTTGAATCATTATTTCTGATAAACCTTCTTGCCTTGCCCGGTGCACCACAGACATTAAAAGCCTTCTAAGACAGAGCATATGGGTGCAGACACCACCACAGTTTTATCAATTTACTTGCAGTATTCTGACTGAGAAGTCAATTAACTGATTTTTTTATTTTAAAAGGGACATGAAACTCACAATTTTTCTTTCATGATTCAGATAGAATGTACAATTTTAAACAACTTTCCTATTTACTTTGAATATCTAATTAGCCTAATTCTCTTGCTATCCTTTGTCAAAGGAGCAGTAATTTGCAGCCACCAATCAGCAGCTTCTGAGTCTACCTAGGTATATTTTTTAATAAAGAGAACAAAACAAATTAGATAATAGAAATAAATTGGAAAGTTATTTAAAAATTGCAAGCTCTGTCTAAATTGTGAAAGAAAAAAAAAAAACGTGGTTTTCATTTCCCTTTAAATCACTGGTTTTCCAACCTGTCCTGAGGCCTCCCCAACAGGCCAGGTTTCCAGGATTACCTTGGATGAGAGCAGGTAAAATAACAATGCTTAGTAATCAGCTGATTATTTTACCTGTGCTCCAGTTCAGATATTCTCAAAATGTGGCCTGTTAGGGAGGTCTGAGGACAGGTTTGAAAACCAGTGCTTTAAATAAATAGCTGTGAATATAAAAATGTAGCAATATTCTATATTATTACATTTTGAGGTTCACTGCAGAGTGACTATGTAAACGAGAAGAAAGTTACAGCTTGTTTTGTCTTGAAGAGGAGAAAATTAACAAATTATCTTTTTTTTTTTACTGCTGTATATTTTTTTTCTCCTTTATGTTCTAGCATTGGCACCTTGGGATATTTAGACATGCCAATCTAGTGTTAAAGGGACACTGTACTATATGTTATCAGTCATCCATATGAAGCATATTTAAACCATATGGACAGCAGTCTAACAGACACTAGCCTACAGCTGATGATAAGTATTGTACCTGCTGTTATAATACCGTATATAAATTACGTGCAGTGTTTTTCCCTTTTTCTTCTGTTGAAGTGCGCAATAGACAGGAATTTGATTTGACTCACCTGCTATTTCACGTTAAGTTTTGTAACCACTGTGCACAGTAGGTAGTTTATATATATTGTAAACTATTTCAATTAAGTAAATTGTTTATTGGACTAAGAGTGCTGTTGTGAGGTATCTTTTTTTTTTCTCTGTTGCTTTATTCTTAGTTTATTATATACCTCAGCAACGATATTATTGTATATCTTTTGTCCTAATACATAATAAGACCTGAGCATAGCAAACATTTGAGTTGATATGAAACAGCAATATCTAAGCAAATACACGTTTCACATTTATCTAATATACCAGTATCGGTATTACACTTCCTACTAATGCTCATTGGCGTATATTATTTTCTACTAATGCTCGTTGGCTTATATTACTTATGAGCATCAGCAGGGAGTACCCATCACCCAATGAGCATCAGCAGGGAGTACCCATCACCCAATGAGCATCAGCAGGGAGTACCCATCACCCAATGAGCATCAGCAGGGAGTACCCATCACCCAATGAGCATCAGCAGGGAGTACCCATCATCCAATGAGCATCAGCAGGGAGTACCCAACATCCAATGAGCATCAGCAGGGAGTACCCATCATCCAATGAGCATCAGCAGGAAGTACCCATCATCCAATGAGCATCAGCAGGGAGTACCCATCATCCAATGAGCATCAGCAGGGAGTACCCATCATCCAATGAGCATCAGCAGGAAGTACCCATCACCCAATGAGCATCAGCAGGAAGTACCTATCATCCAATGAGCATCAGCAGGAAGTACACAACTGATCCAGCTGCATTATTTTCACTTCAACTTTACAAAGATTTTAAATCACATTTTTTTAAATAAAATAAAGACATATGAAACCTAAAAATATTTATTTTGTGAATCAAACAGAGCATACAATTTTTTAAAAATATTCTAATGTACCTCTATTATCAAATTTGCTTTGTTATACCTAGGTAAGTGTCTGGAGCACTACATGGCAGGAAACATCTACTGTTCTTGCATATGGATAACATTCTTGCAAAACTGCTGCCACATAATGCTCCAGACATGTGCATGCTCCTTAACTTACGTCCCTGTTTTTCAACAAATGATATCTAGAGAGCAAAGAAAATTTGATAATAGGAGTAAATTAGAAAGTTGCTTAAAATGGTATGCTCTATCTGAATCATAAAATAAATATTTTGGGTTTCATATTACCTTTAAATGGACATGAAACCAGAAGGAACTTTCCGTTTATTTCTATTATTAAATTTGTTTCATTCTCTTGGTATGCTTTGTTGAAGGAGCAGCAACACACTGAGAGTTAGCTGAAAACAGGTGAGCCAATGGCAAGAGGCATCAATGTGCAGCCACCAATCAGCAGCTAGATCCCAGTAGTGCATTACTACTCCTGAGCCTACTTAGGAATGCATTTCAACAAAGTATACCAAGAGAACAAAGTAACAAGATAACAGAAGTAAACTGGAAAGTTGCTTCAAATTACATGATCTATCTGAACCATAAAAATGTCATTCTAACTTTACTGTCCCTTTAAGATGCTGATCTGTTATATTGATAACACAAAAAAGGCCAGTGTTAAAAAAAACAAACACTTTGTATTGCAATGTACATTCTAACAGTATCCTTGGACTGTCCCTTTAAGACATTCTTTTATATGGTCATGAATATTTAATTCTTTGTATCATGAATATAAAAAAGCAATTGCTTAACATTGTAAAATGTATAATTGTATTTATTGCAAGAACCTGACTGAAATAAATACAAAAAATGCATAGTGAAATTTAACTCTCTAAAGGCATCTTCTATGGGATTTGAGAAAGGGTGAATAGAAGCTGAAGGGTAAAGCTGACACCCAGTTTTATATTGTGGCCGGAAATGCAAAAAGAAATTTACAAGGGAACTGATATATATATATATATATATATATATATATATATATATATATATATATATATATATATATATATAAGAATTTGGGAATATGTAATATATAACTTTTCACGCTTTGGCTCCTGTTGTTTAATATAAATGCATACAAGTATCTCAAACAGGATGCTGTTACTGTACTACACAAACATAACGGGTCCAGCCTGTTTATACCTTGTCATCTCCATCTTTCCACACCCATAACACAACCCGCCTCCAAGCCCATTGACCAATCACACCCACTAAAGCGTCTATAGATCAATTGCTAATCCAATGGAAATCAAGGGTGCGGTTCAATGACATCATTCAGACCCACCCTTTTTCTTCTAGGTGACTGACACACAGTCTAGCCAATCAAATAGCAGGAACGTATCGTTTGCTACACCTTTTTGGTCCCCTAGGCGTGCACTGACGCTGCAGCAGGTTAGATTGAGTCACTCACTTCCATTCCGAAATAGAATGTTGTAAAACAAATATTAATGTAAATGTATCAACCAGGGAAACTTCACCATTTTAAAGCAAGGAGCTAATTAGCCTGTCCCTACTACCATCCACCCCTATAGACCCTCCAGCCTGACAGACGGGCGCGGTTACTATGACAAAGGGAAACTAATCCCTGCATCCCAAAGCCCAACTGTAAACGGACACTAGACGGAATCAAGGGTCCATGAAGCAACACGTAACAGACAACGGTTAACACATTTACTCACATTGTCAATAACCACAGGTTGGTTAGCGATCACATCGTATGACTCCATGGCGGCTTCCTCCTCCCAGGAGCTGACAGGCCGGCTCTTACTGTTGACTGCGCAGGCGCAAGATGGGAAGTAGGTCACATGGTGCAGCTGCGCATTGGTCCAGCTGTCAGCCAAGGGGTGGGGGTCACAGAGGCAATGGCATAAGGGGTGATGATGCTGTGGCAGCCTGTTTGGTTTATGCGAGTAGACGTGTGGGGTTAACTTTACTTCAATTACCACCAACGTATATTAGTATTATATGTACTGTATGCACTGTGCTGATGAGGTTAGACAGGGGCACCCAGTAAAAGGGGCTGGGCTAGATTCTGTAGACATCAGTATACATGTAAAACTTTGGGGCTTGGTTAGGAGTCTGAAATTCAGCTAAATGTTATTTAAAAAAAAAAAAGCAAAACTATACATTTTTACAAAAACACTACCAGATGAGCTATATAAATGGATTAGCTGCAAAACATTTATGCAAAGAAAAATCTAGTGTACAATGTGCCTTTAAAGTGAATGTCAACTTTCATGAATCAGTGCCCGTTTAAAAAACAAACAAAAAAACTATTAAAAACAGGGGCACTTTCATTCATGAAAGTTTACATTGCAACTGATTTTACAAATACTTACCTTCTCCTGAAACACCGGATCAGCGATCGATCCGCCTGCTTCTTACTGCCGTACTAACACAACAATGACGAAACCAGCTTCCTCCAATCACGGCGTGGCATCACCAGATGAACGCTCCTGGGGGGGGGAGCCGTGATTGGAGAGAGTCGATTATTTTGTCATTGCTGACGAAGTACAGAGGAGCTGCAGGCGTAGGATCGGCGATCGGTTGTTTCAGGAGAAGAAGTTAAGTGTTTGTAAAATCCGGTGCAATTTAAACTTTAATGAATGAAAGTGACCCTGTTTTTAATAAAAAAAATTTAAAAACCGGGAACTGATTCATAAAAGTTGACATTGACTTTAAACATATTCGTTATTGCACGTTTGAAATGTCGCCAGTGTGTGACTTCGCCAATGCTAATACGTTAGTGTAAATGTCGCATTAGATTTAAAGGGATAGAGACCCTTTCTTAAGCTGTACATAGTCTTCTCGGATATACAGCTGGCAACTCATAGCATTTTGACTGCAATACATTTTTTAAAGTAGTGTTAACTATATTGGCAGTTTTGTTAAAATAACAATAGGAGGTATATAATGCAAAGTAAACAAGTTCATCATAACCATATAAAAGAATGGTCACATCAATGGTAAAACAATGAATCATAAAACATATTGCTAATAAATATATACTGTGGTAGGAGGGACAGTCTTTGGGGTAGATTTAATAAGCAGTGGATACTGCTTTCTACCCCCGTAGTTTCCCGCTTGCCGGAAACTGAAGTTAAGAAGCAGCGGTCATAAGATACGATCGGGAATGATTGACACCTCCTACTAGCAGCCGATTGTCCACGAATGTGCAGGGGACGGCATTGCACAAGCATTCGCTACAGCAAATCTTGTCCGCCCAGCATTTAATAAATTGACCCCTTTGTATAGATAAAAAATCTAGGCACAAAATGACACTCATAGTCAGGACATGAAAGTCATTGTGTAATAACATTTTTTATTTATTTTTTATTAAAGTAATGGTAATCATTCTACTTGTTATAATCAGATCCTGGATTTTAGATGGACTTCAATTGATCACTTCTAATGAAGAAGCACTATAATTTACTTTTTAGTCTAACCGTGCCATTCTAATACCACACACTCCCTGCCCACTTCAAAAAAAAATTTTTTTTGCTAGCTAACGGTTTGAACTGTTCTGCACTGATTTTAGAACAGTTCAAACTGCTAGCTCACAAAAAATATTACTTTTAAAGTGGGCGGCAGGAGCGTGCGGTATTAGAATGGCACGGCTAGATTAAAAAGTAAGTTATAGCACATCTTTATTAGATGTTATCAATTAAAGTCCATCAATATCACTAACATTCAGGATCTGATTATAAAAAGTGGAAAGTTTACCATTACTTTAAAAATGCATCTTACTTTGCTGAAAAAAAAAACTTTTTTTGCCTGTGTGGCATGCCACTGTCCACTAAAGAATTGGGAATTGTGCTTGTCAGATATATACAGTCATGGCCAAAAATATTGGCACCCCTGCATTTCTGTCAGATAATGCACCACTTCACCCAGAAAACTGTTGCAATTACAAATGTTTAGGCATGCTCATGTTTATTTCTTTTGTTTGTATTGGTATGATACAAAAGAGTGGAGAGAAAAAAGCCAAATCTGACACATTCCACACAAAACTCCAAAAATGGACTAGACAAAATTATTTGCACCTTCTAAAAATTGTAAGAAATAATTGCATTCCAAGTTTATGATGCTCCTGTAATTTGTAATTAAACTCACCTGTATCAATTAACAGATGCTGACAATATAGAAATCACACCGGCAACCAGTTGAAATGGTGAGTAATTGACTCCACCTTTCTGTTGTGTGTCTCTGTGTGCCACACTGAGTATAGAGAAGAGAAAGATCAGCAAAGAATTGTCTAAGGATTTGAGAACAAAAATTGTGGAAAAGCATGGACAATCTCAAGGTTACAAGTCTATCTCCAGAGATCTTAAAGGGACAGTCTAGTCAAAATTAATCTTTCATGAATCAGATAGGGAATGCAATTTTAAACAACATTCCAATTCACTTTTATCATCAAATTTGCTTTGTTCTCTTGATATTCTTTGTTGAAAGCTAAACCTAGGTAGGCTCATATGCTAATTTCTAAGCCCCTTATATCAATGCATTTGGCAGTTTTTCACAGCTAGAGGGCGCTAGTTCATGTGTGCCATACCGATAACATTGTGGCCACGCCCATGGAGTTACAAATGAGAAGGCACTGATTGGCTAAATGCAAGTCTGTCAAATGAACTGAAATAAGGGGTCAGTCTGCAAAGGCTTAGATACAAGGTAATCACAGAGGTAAAAAGTATATTAATTTAACTGTTGGTTTTGCAAAACTGGGGAATGTGTAATAAAGGGATTATCTTTCTTTTAAAACAATACAAATTCTGGTGTAGACTGTCTCATTAATGTTCCTGTGTCTACTATGCGCAAAATTTTCAAGAAGTTTACAACCCATGGCACTATAGCTAATCTTCCTGGACGTGGACGAAAGAGAAAAAAATATCAAAGATTGCAACAAAGGATTGTTCAAATGGTGGATAAAGAACCTCAATCAACTTCCAGACAAATTCAAGCTGACCTTCAGGCACAGGGTACATATATGTCAACTTGCACTATATGTCGCCATCTGAATGAAAAGGGACGCTATGGTAGGAGACCCAGGAGGAACCCACTGTTAACACAGAAACATAAAAAAGCCAGATTGGAGTTTGCCAAAACTTACCTGAGAAAGCCAAAATCCTTTTGGGAGAATGTGCTGTGGACAGACGAAACAAAATTACAGCTTTTTGGTAAAGCCCATCATTCTACTGTTTTCAGAAAAAGAAACGAGGCTTTTAAAGAAAAGAATACAGTCCCTACATTCAAACATGGTGGAGGTTTATTGATGTTTTGGGGTTGCTTTGCTGCTTTAGGCACTGGATGTCTTGACTGTGTGCATGGCATTATGAAATCTGAAGACTACCAAAGAATTATGTGGTGCAATGTAGGGCCCAGTGTCAGAAAGCTGGGTCTCCGTCAGAGGTCATGGGTCTTACAGCAGGACAATGACCCAAAGCACACGTCAAAAAGCACCCAGAAATGGTTTAAGACAAAGCGCTGGAGAGTACTGAACTGCAATGAGCAATGAGTCCAGATCTCAATCCCATAGAGCGCCTGTTGAGAGATCTCAAAACAGCAGTTGGGAAAAGGAACCCTTCTAATCTGAGAGACCTGGAGCAGTTGGCGAAAGAAGAGAGTGGTCCAAAATTCCAGTAGAGAGGTGTAAGAAACTCATTGATGGTTACAGGAAGTGATTGATTTCAGTTATTTTTTTCCAAGAGGTGTGCTACCAAATATTAAATTGAGGGTGCCAATAATTTTGTCCAGTCCATTTTTGGAGTTTTGCGTGGAATGTGTCCGATTTGTGTTTTTTTTTTTCCTCCACTTTTTTGTGTCATACCAATACAAACAAAAGAAATAAACATGAGAATGCCTAAACATTTGTAATTGCAACACTTTTCTGGGCGAAGTGGTGCAATATCTGACAGAAATGCAGGGGTGCCAATATTTTTGGCCATGACTGTATGTGTGTATGTATATATATATATATATATATATATATATACACACAGAAAAAACAGGGTATCAAATTGAGCAGTGTATCAATGCATGAAATTAAACTGCAAACAGTCTCTCCTGATGTATTTTTCAAGGCAGCTGTAACTGATGGATCCACTATCACCAGTGGATTTGGGGGGAATCTTTGGCAGTAGTTTAGGCAGGAACAGCGCTCATAGAAAGGGAGAGAAGAAAAAGACAAAGCAACCAATAGTGTAATTTGTACACACAAAGGTGATGATTTGTGAAATGCAAAAAACTTGCTCACCTTGTAAGACCTCAAACATGTGAGGTATGTGATGTTCACAGAGGGGATATATATCCCTATCTGTGTTAGAAATCTTTATTTTCTACTTCCACCTCTTGTAGTATGGTTTAGAAGTGATGATGTGATCATGGCTCCCAATCTGAGTTATACAGTTAGTTTATACCTTGTCTTTGGAAAAACAAATGACTCTCCAGTAACAATAATGATAAAAAAAAGTGGATTTATTATTGAATAAATCTATGCACTATGGTGTTAAGATCCAGGCTTTCACATGTGCATAGTTCTAGATAAAACAAATGCCTCAGTGTAAAATATCTCACAATAAAGAGTATTTAACGTTGCCGATTTTGTAACAGTTGAATAATGCTCTGTACGTTTGGCCAGTGAAAGTTCAATAAACCTGGTTTTGGTGAGGCGCTTCTGTGAAAAACAGTAGGGTCCACACGCAAATGGAGTTTGAAAGACTCAGCAGGACTTTGCATCTCCAAAAGGACCTTACTGCGACTACCCACTAAAAGGGGCTGTGAAAGCAGTAAGAGCAGACACTCCCCCCTCCCTTGCATATGAAAAGACCCATTACACAAAAAAAAACAAGCATGAATCTGTAGACTTGTGTCTACATCTCGTACTTTGGGCTTGGTTAGCAGTCTGAAAATCAGCACATTATAAAAAAATGCTCACTGGCAGCCAATCGGCTGCTAGCAAGGGCTGTCAATCATCCTGATCGTATCGGTTTGGGATGATTTCAATCCGCAACCTAAAAGATGGCGGACAGGATGGCGGACCGCTGCTTCTTAAAGTGAATGTCAATTTAGATGAATCGGTGCCCGTTTTTTAATAATCCTATTAAAAACAAGGGCACATACTTACCTTTTAATCCTGACAGCCGCTGCTTTAAAGGGACAGTGAAGTCAAAAACATAATTTATGTAAGAACTTACCTGATAAATTCATTTCTATCATAGTGGCAAGAGTCCATGAGCTAGTGACGTATGGGATATACATTCCTACCAGGAGGGGGCAAAGTTTCCCAAACCTCAAAATGCCTATAAATATACCTCCTACCTTACTCATACCTTAGTTTAATTGTATAGCCAAGAAGTGAGGTGTAACAGAAGGAGTAAAAAGCATACAAAAAGAGGTACTGGAAAAAATCAAGTGCTTTATACAAAAAATCATAACCACAAAAAATAGGGTGGGTCTCATGGACTCTTGCCACTATGAAAGAAATTAATTTATCAGGTAAGTTCTTACATAAATTATGTTTTCTTTCATGTAAGTGGCAAGAGTCCATGAGCTAGTGGCGTATGGGATATAATACCCAAGATGTGGAAAACCACAAGTCACTAGAGAGGGAGGGATAAAATAACAACAGCTAAATCCGCTGAGAAATTAAATCCAAAATAATTAAGTGAATATCAGGAAGTTTAGCAATCTTTCTATGAAATAAGACAGAAAAAGCAGAAATTTGTCCTTTCAAAGTATTTGCAGACAAACCCTTATCCAAACCATCCTAAAGAAACTGTAAAATCCTAGGAATTCTGAAAGAATGCCAAGAATAATTATGAGTGGAACACCATGAAATATAGGTTTTTCAAACCCGATGATAAATTTTCCTTGAAACAGACTTATGAGCCTGTATCATAGTGCTAATCACTGAGTCAGAGAAACCTCTATGACTAAGCACTAAGCGTTCAATTTCCATGCCTTCAAATTTAGAGAATTGAGATCCTGATGGAAAAATGGCCCTTGAGACAAAAGGTCTGGCCTTAAAGGAAGTGGCCAAGGCTGGATTCCGCCCAAGAAAGTATCCAAGATACTTCTTTCATTGCTGAAGGACTGAGAGTCCCTCCTTGATGATTGACATATGCCACTGTTGTGATATTGTCTGTTCGAAAACAAATGTAATGTTCTCTCTTCAATAGAGGCCATGTCTGAAGAGCTCTGAAAATAGCACAGAGTTCTAAAATATTGATTGGTAACCTCGCCTCTTGAGGTTTCCAAACCCCTTGTGCTGTCAGAAACCCCCAGAAAGCTCCCCAACCTGTAAGACTTGCATCTGTTGTGATCACAGTCCAGGTAGGACGAACAAATGAGGCCCCTTGAACAATAAGGTGATGGTCTAATCACCAAGTCAGAGAGAGTTAAGTGTTGGGATTTAAGTAAATCAGTTGTGATATCTGAGTATAATCCCTGCACCATTGGTGCAACATGCAAAGCTGTAGAGGTCTCATATGAAAACGAGCAAAGGGGATCGCGTCCAATGCTGCAGTTATGAGACCTAAAACTTCCATGCACATAGCCACTGAAGGGAATGATAGAGACTGAAGGTTTAGACAAGCTAAAACTAACTTCATTCTTCTCTTGTCTGTCAGAGAAAGAGTCATGAACACTGAATCTATCTGGAAACCTAAAAAGGTGACCCTTGTCTGAGGAATCAAGAAACTCTTTTGTAAATTGATCCTCCAACCATGTCTTCGAAGAAACCACACTAGTTGTTTTGTGTGAGATTCTGCTAAATGAAAAGATTGAGCTAGTACCAAGATATCGTCCATATAAGGAAACACTGCAATACCCTGCTGTCTGATTACAGACAGAAGGGCACTGAGAACCTTTGAAAAGATTCTCGGAGCTGTCGCTAGGCCAAATGGAAGAGCGACAAATTGGTAATGCTTGTCTAGAAAAGAAAATCTCAGAAACCGATAGTGGTCTGGATGAATCGGAATGTGAAGATAAGCGTCCTGTAAGTCGATTGTGGACATGAAATTACCTTTCTGTATGAAAGGCAAAATAGTCCTTATAGTCACCATCTTGAAAGTTGTGACTCTTACAAAACGATTTAAAAATTTCAGATCCAGAATTGGTCTGAACGAATCTTCTTTCTTTGGGACAATTAATAGATTTGAATAAAAACCCAAACCCCGTTTCTGCAGAGGAACTGGAACAATCACCCCTGAAAGCTCTAGGTCTAAAACGCATTTCCGAAATGCCTGAGCCTTCACAGGGTTTGTTGGAACATGAGAAAGAAAAAATCTTCCCATGGGAGGTCTTATTCTGAAACCTATTCATTACCGCTGAGAAACAATATTCTGAATCCACTGATTTTGAACAGAAACTGTCTAAATGTGTTGAAATAATTTCAATCTGACCCCCACCAGTTGAACTGGTTTGAGGGCCGCACCTTCATGCAGTCTTAGGGACTGGATTTGGTTTTTAATAAGGCTTGGATTTATTCCAATTTGGAGATGGTCTCCAATTAGAGCCAGGCGCCCTAGGGGAAGGAGAGGTCTTTTGTTCTCTATTCTGATGAAACAAACAAAAATGATTGGGAGCTTTAAATTTACCCTTAGATTTCTTATCTTGGGGCAGAAAAACTCCCTTTCCCCCGGTGATAGTGGAGATCATAGAATCCATTTGAGAACCAAATAAATTACTACCCTGAAATGATAAAGATAGTAATCTAGATTTAGACACCATATCAGCATTCCAAGATTTAAGCCATAAAGCTCTTCTAGTAAGAATAGCTAAAGACATAGATTTAATATCAATCTTAATAACATCAATTATAGCATAACAGATAAAATGATTAGCATGTTGAAGTAAAAGAACAATGCTAGACAATTCAGGATCTATTAACTGTTGAGCTAAACTGTCCAACCAAAAAGTTGAAGCAGCAGCAACATCAGCCATAGAAATGGCAGGTCTAAGAATATAGCCAGTATGTAAATATGCCTTTCTAAGATATAATTCAATCTTCCTATCTAAAGGATCCTTAAAAGAAGTACTATCTTCCATAAAAATAGTAGTATGCTTGACGAGAGTAGAAATAGCCCCATCAACCTTAGGGACTTTTTCCCAAAACTCCGAATTAGCCACAGCTAAAGGATATAGTTTTTTAAACCTAGAAGAAGGGTTAAAAGAAGGACCAAGTTTAGACCATTCTTTAGAAAACATGAGAAATAGCGTCTGGAATAGGAAAAACTTCAGGAGTAATCTGAGAAGTTTTAAAAACAGAATTTAAATGTTTGCTATTCTTGTTATCAAGAGGACTAGATTCCTCAATACCCAAAGTAAACAATACTTCCTTTAATAAAGAACGAATATATTCAATATTGAAAAGGTAGATGTATCAATTTCAGTCTCTAAAGTAGGATCCTCTGAGCCAGAGAGATTATCATCATCAGAAGATACTTCAGTATGCTGTTGATCAATACAAAATTCATCAGATTTATGAGAAGTTAGGAGAGACCTTTTACGTTTATTCGAAGACGGAATAGTAGTCATAGCCTTTTTAATGGCTGTAGCAATATAATCTTTTATATCTACAGGAATATCATGTACATTAGACTGTGAAGGTTTAACAGAAGATGCATTTGTATTATAGAAACATTATCAGCATGTAATAATTTCTCATAGCAAGTTCCACATATTTGAGCTGAAGAAGTAAGTTCAGCTAATTTACAACATACACACTTAGCTTTGGTAGATATGTTTTCATGCAGCTTGGTTCCTACAGTAACATCAGAGGATGGATCAGTCTGAGACATCTTGCAAAATGTAACAAAAAAGAAAAAATAACATTTAAACAAACTATCCAATTTCCTCAAAGTAACAGTTTCAGGAATGGGAAAAAATGCTTATGATAAAATTAAGGTAAAAAAATAAAAAGCAAGCAACCTAGCCCTCAAATGACAAATGAGAGCAAAAAGCAAAAGGAGAGACTTAATATAACAAATTTTGGCACCAAGAAAGGCGCAAATACAGAAAAAACTTTTGGCGCCAAACAAGTGAAATGATGCGACTCGCATCATATCCGGCGCTATTTCGCACCCAAAAAAACTTGCAACAAGAAAGTCGCAAGAAATAATTTGCGCCAAAAATGTTGCAATAAAAAGTAACATTCTGCCTCATTGCGAGCCTAAGCCCACGAAAATTTGAAAAAACAGACTCCAAGTTACAAGTAATCTGGAACCCCAGGTTAGTCTAAAAAGTCCTTTAAACATAATTTCCATGCTGAAACTGTTAGACTGAAAATGGGAAATACACAGACCTGACTCATGGCAAATATATACAATATACATTTAAAAGTTTATAAGATAAAGTGCCAAACATATCTGAGAGTGTCTTAAAAAATGATATATACTTAACAGAAGACACCCAACCACATAAAGCAGACAGCCAAACCAGTACTAAAACATATCAGCAGAGGTAATGGTAGCGGAGTATAATGTCGATCTGAAAATGGAGGCAGAGATGAATCTCTGCGACCGATTTACGGAGAGACTTAGAATAGATTTCCCATAGGTGAAAACATGGCATCATCAGGCAATACTCCCTTCACAACCCTCAGACAAACACTGTACTTTGAGAAGAACTGGGCTTCAATATGCTTAGAAGCACCTATCACAGAATAAAATCAAACACAACTTGCTTCACCACCTCCACAAGGAATCAAAGTTTGTAAAACTAAGGTATGAGTGAGGTAGGAGGTGTATTTATAGGAATTTTGAGGTTTGGGAAACTTTGCCCCCTCCTGGTAGGAATGTATATCCCATACATCACTAGCTCATGGACTCTTGCCACTTATATGAAATAAATTAAACTTTCAATATACAGATAGAACAAGCAACTTTGCAAATTACTTTTAATTGCTTCATTCTCTTACAATCCTTTTGTTGAAGAGTAGGCTCAGGAGCAGCAAGCTTATTAAAACGTTATTTAAGTTATTTAAAATTGCATCTTCAATCTAAATCATCAACGTTAACTTTGAGTTTACGAGAAACCAAGTAAAAAAAAAAAAAGCAACCTTCTACTGATAGGCCACCTGTCTTAGTTAAAATTCAGAATAACTCAATTAAAGCTGATTAATTTGTGTATTGATATTTCTCATGCATATCTAGATGGGTATTACTTAACTCCAATTTTTTCCTATTAAGGCAGCTGTTCACATACCTACTGAATCTATTGGGGATTTGTCTTGTTTTTGTTTTGTTTAGTTTATGTGTGTAGATTGAATGTTTTACTTTATTTTCTTGTTATTATGTGTTGTGTTGTTAGTTATGGTTTATGTTAATAATATTTAAAAATAAGAGGTGCAGGTGCAATATGAGATAAAGATCAACTAATTTTACTATAACTCTTCTTGCAGGGATTAATTCATATTAGAACATGGCTTTAACCTCCAATTTGTAAATTACATCTCATTGTGTTTGATGATAGCAACAGTACCACTATTGATATTGTATTGATATTCAACATGTTATGCTCATTCCATAATATTATTTGCATTGTCGTTGTGACTCTACATGTCAATGTATGCACGTGATTAATTGTACCTGTGCTTCTTCAATAAAAAGAATTTAAAAATAAAATAAAATTTAGAATAACTAAAAACAGGGCCGATAAAAATATACAGCTAAACATGGACATGAACTCATATTTTACTATATGTTTGCAAAATTCATACACAATCACAAAATATTTGGAAAAAACGACCATGTCTTTAAAACTGCATCTAGAGAGCTTTCTGTTCTGTTTAAAGTTCTCTTTGTATCTTTTGTTAAAAAGCTTAGGTAGATAGGCTCAGAACCACAATACACTACTGGGAGCAAGCTAGCTTTCTATTTATTTTTCTCCTTCTCTCTCCCCTCCTCTCCCCTTCTTTTTAACTTTTAAGATTAAAAATCAGTTCACTTAAAGTGAATGTAAATTTTGATGCTAGCATGCCCGGTTTTTAAAAATTCGAATAAAAACAGGGGCACTTTAATTCATAAAAATTTACATTTTACTTGTGCTGTGAAAAAAACTTACCTTTTAATCTTGTCAGCAGCTCCAGCTTCCTCCACCCGTCGCAAAGCCTCTTCCTGGGTCTAAAATGATGAATCCGGCTTCCTCCAATCACGGCATTGAATCAGACACTGATCCCCCCGGGGGGGAAGCCGTGATTGGAGGATGACCTATCCATCATTTCTGAGATCAGAAATGGCTTGCGACGACCGGAGGAAGCTGGAGCTGCTGTCAAGTTTAAAAGGTAAGTATTTCTCCACAACGAGTGAAATGTAAATTTTGATTAATTAAAGTGCCCCTGTTTTTAATCGAATTTTTAAAAACCGGGCAATTTAGCATCAAAATTTACATTCACTTTAAATTAATTTCATGGACTGTCAGAGGCGTTACTAACCCAATAAAAAGGAAACACATTATTTGTCAATTAAAACATATATATCATATCATATACAGGAAACACACCTTACAGATGCAGAGAAAAAAAAAACTGAAAATGAACTTGGTAGGAGATGTTATTGCCACACCTTGTTTTTCAAGGAAAAGAGGAGTTGCAATCCTTCTAAAATGTGATTTAAGTTTTAAAATTATCCTTTAACATTATATAATGTGTACGGCCCAAACAATGTTGACAAGAACTTCTGGGGACACCTCAAGAATAGGCTATCTGACTTCATAGATGCTAATCTAATTGTGGCAGGAGATTTGAATATGTTTTTTTAACAATCTTATACATAACCCTTATAGTCAGGCATTTACATGTGAATCTAAACAATATAAGACCTCTCATATTGATTATTTTTTTTTTAGCTGCAGATAACATTTTTGGTCTTAATCCTGTAGCACAGATTGGGGAATTTACAATCTCGGATCATACAATATCTCTGGACCTTTCTCGGGGTGATCTTAAAACAGACCTTTCCAAATTCTATACATGTCCTTGTGTTTTGTTTACTAACGTTAACTTCTAAAAATGGCTAATCCTAAAATGGCATGAACACATTAAAACGAATAAATCCTATGCTCACAAAAGCAAGAACTTTTGATTTTTCTTGGAAGCACACAGGGACTCAGATGGGACTATCCCTTTTTCAAAGCTGACAACAACTCTATTAACTTTTGGTACAAACTAATATTTAGAATCAACAAAGTAGTGGTTCCAGAAACATCAGTCAGGAGAGAATGTACAGGTTAAAACATCCATTTTATAGGCAAAAAGTTAAAAAGAACAAAAGGGCACACAGAAACTGCAGCTGACGCGTTTCCTGCCTTTACGGCACTTCCTCAGAGCTGGAATACAGGTGAAGTTGTAAGCCTTAAATTGCAGGTGGAATTGCTCATCAGAACCAATTGTCCCATTTAGGGGATCAAAACATACATAATTTAACCCTAAAATGGCAATCTAGAGGAAGTAGATGAGGTTATATTGAAGCAAAGTATTCAGAGAGTAGAGAATACCACCTTATCTGCAGCCTGGCGAGAAATATATCTTAAAATAATCAATTGTCTTTATATAACGCAAACCAATATAAATAAATGCCAAAAGTAGCTGGCCGCGTTGCAAGTCCGCAGAAGCAGATCTGATACATATGTTCTGGAGCTGTGCAAAAATACTAAAATTCTGGTGTTGTATTCAGTTTTGGTTAAAGGGACACTGAACCCAAATTTTTTCTTTTGGGATTCAGATAGAGCATGCAATTTTAAACAACTTTCTAATTTACTCCTATTATCAATTTTTCTTCGTTCTCTTGCTTTCTTTATTTGAAAAAGAAAGCATCTAAGCTATTTTTTTGGTTCAGAACCATGGAAAGCACTTGTTTATTGGTAGGTGAATTTACCCACCAATTAGCAAGAACAACATAGTGTGTTCACCAAAAATGGGCCGGCATCTAAACTTACATTCTTGCATTTCAAATAAAGATACCAAGAGAATGAAAATAATTTGATAATAGGAGTAAATTAGAAAGTTGCTTAAAATTGCATGCTCTATCTGAATCACAATAGAAAAAAATTGTGTTCAGTGTCCCTTTAAGTAAGGTTCTACAAAACAATATCAAGTTCGAGAAAATACATCTTTTTTTTATATGAAAAAAATTGTAGACGAAAGAATACTGGTTTTATTAATATCATTATCTTAGGAGGAAGATATTTAGTTCTTAAAAACTGGAAGAGCAGAAAAGAACCAACTATTAATAATCTTACTAACTTATTACAAACACAAGCAGTAATAGAACAGTTTAATAGATCCATTTGTTCTGAAAAAAAAAATGTCAGGAAACATAGTTGCCAACATTTAAAAAAAAAAAATTCCAGGGACACTGCAGCAGAGCAAGCAAGCGGGTTACTGGAGTATTGACGACCTACTGTTCAACTGCTCCGCTCACTCAGTTCTGCAATAAAAACACACCCATTTGAAAGTAATAGTATAATTTAGACTTATCCATAGTTTATTATACAGATTACAGCACCAAGCTCTTACACCTACCCAGTCTCTGGAACACATTCTGGACATATGGTTATTTTTAAAACACAGCATCAAAATTAGAAAGACAAATAATATGTGAACCCATTCAATAATAATAACAATATTCCATTAGGAATAAATTATATTTAAATAATACACTATATCTATTTATCATCTATCTATCTGTATATATGTATGTGTATATATATATGCAAACAACAAATGTGCAAAAGAGATTTTCAGGGACATTTCCAGGGACAAAAAAATCCAGGGACATACAACAAAATCCAGGGACTGTCCCTGGAAATCAGGGACTGTTGGCAACTATGCAGGAAATATTGTAGAAATTGGATGAATTTCATTAAACAATACGCTAACAGCACTCAACTGAATTTTTAGCTCCACTCCATAATCTTACTTTGATTCAGTGACTATCAACACCTACTGGCATTTAGGGTTTCTTCTAGGTTCTGCAATATACTTACACGTCTCACTATCTAAAGTTGTGTTCAGATTCGGGTAGGAGGAGGAGGGGAAGAGAGAGAGATGGCCCTCCCTTATTTATCGATCTATGTGTATATACAGGGAGTGCAGAGTTATTAGGCAAATGAGTATTTTGACCACATCATCCTCTTTATGCATGTTGTCTTACTCCAAGCTGTATAGGCTCGAAAGCCTACTACCAATTAAGCATATTAGGTGATGTGCATCTCTGTAATAAGAAGGGGCGTGGTCTAATGACATCAACACCCTATATCAGGTGTGCATAATTATTAGGCAACTTCCTTTCCTTTGGCAAAATGGGTCAAAAGAAGGACTTGACAGGCTCAGAAAAGTCAAAAATAGTGAGATATCTTGCAGAGGGATGCAGCACTCTTAAAATTGCAAAGCTTCTGAAGCGTGATCATCGAACAATCAAGCGTTTCATTCAAAATAGTCAACAGGGTCGCAAGAAGAGTGTGGAAAAACCAAGGCGCAAAATAACTGCCCATGAACTGAGAAAAGTCAAGCGTGCAGCTGCCAAGATGCCACTTGCCACCAGTTTGGCCATATTTCAGAGCTGCAACATCACTGGAGTGCCCAAAAGCACAAGGTGTGCAATACTCAGAGACATGGCCAAGGTAAGAAAGGCTGAAAGACGACCACCACTGAACAAGACACACAAGCTGAAACGTCAAGACTGGGCCAAGAAATATCTCAAGACTGATTTTTCTAAGGTTTTATGGACTGATGAAATGAGAGTGAGTCTTGATGGGCCAGATGGATGGGCCCGTGGCTGGATTGGTAAAGGGCAGAGAGCTCCAGTCCGACTCAGACGCCAGCAAGGTGGAGGTGGAGTACTGGTTTGGGCTGGTATCATCAAAGATGAGCTTGTGGGGCCTTTTCGGGTTGAGGATGGAGTCAAGCTCAACTCCCAGTCCTACTGCCAGTTTCTGGAAGACACCTTCTTCAAGCAGTGGTACAGGAAGAAGTCTGCATCCTTCAAGAAAAACATGATTTTCATGCAGGACAATGCTCCATCACACGCGTCCAAGTACTCCACAGCGTGGCTGGCAAGAAAGGGTATAAAAGAAGAAAATCTAATGACATGGCCTCCTTGTTCACCTGATCTGAACCCCATTGAGAACCTGTGGTCCATCATCAAATGTGAGATTTACAAGGAGGGAAAACAGTACACCTCTCTGAACAGTGTCTGGGAGGCTGTGGTTGCTGCTGCACGCAATGTTGATGGTGAACAGATCAAAACACTGACAGAATCCATGGATGGCAGGCTTTTGAGTGTCCTTGCAAAGAAAGGTGGCTATATTGGTCACTGATTTGTTTTTGTTTTGTTTTTGAATGTCAGAAATGTATATTTGTGAATGTTGAGATGTTATATTGGTTTCACTGGTAAAAATAAATAATTGAAATGGGTATATATTTGTTTTTTGTTAAGTTGCCTAATAATTATGCACAGTAATAGTCACATGCACACACAGATATCCCCCTAAAATAGCTATAACTAAAAACAAACTAAAAACTACTTCCATAACTATTCAGCTTTGATATTAATGAGTTTTTTGGGTTCATTGAGAACATGGTTGTTGTTCAATAATAAAATTAATCCTCAAAAATACAACTTGCCTAATAATTCTGCACTCCCTGTATATATAAATATATATATAAATATATATATATATATATATATATATATATATATATATATATATATATATATATATGTTGCTGTATGCACTTGTATGCCCGAGGGACATTGGAGGTATGGTACCTTGGTTTGGGTAAATTAAATATAAAGCTTTACCGACTTATCTTTTTCTCTTTTTTTTTTATTCTTTGTATTTAAAGTGATACTGAACCCAAAATTTTTATTTTATGATTCAGGTAGAGCATGCAATTTTAAGCAACTTTCTAATTTACTCCTATGATCAATTTTTGTTTTGTTCTCTTAGTATCTTTATTTGAAAAAGCAGAAATGTAAAATTAGGAGATCAAATTATTTTCATTCTCTTGGTATCTTTATTTGAAATGCAAGAATGTAAGTTTAGATGCCGGCCCATTTTTGGTGAACACACTATGTTGTTCTTGCTAATTGGTGGGTAAATTCACCTACCAATAAACAAGTGCTTTCCATGGTCTGAACCAAAAAAATAGCTTAGATGCTTTCTTTTTCAAATAAAGATACCAAGAGAACGAAGAAAAAATGATAATAGGAGTAAATTAGAAAGTTGCTTAAAATTGCATGCTTTATCCGAATCGTAAAAAAAAAAAAAAAAAAAAAAAAAAAAGGTGTTCAGTATCCCTTTAAGATAAGGATATAACACTTTTTTTTATTCTCAATTGTATGTTTTTTTTTTTTGTTTTTTTTTTTTAATCATTTAGTGATGAATTCTGGAGTAATAGGTAAAATACTTATCCTTGGTTTCCTAAAATATAAGCTTATATTTTATTTTGTAGTTAGTTTCTTCTTTTTAAGAGAATCTATGCTGTATCTGGAAGTTGCTGTACGTGTATGATAATCCTGTAACTATAATGAATTCCCTTTTTGTGTCTATCTGCTGTATTTTGACATAATGTCGGTAGATATAAAGTAAATTGGAAAGTTGTTGATGTGGGTGTGGAAAGTGGTTCATAGTATGTAAAACTATATTTCAAAACAGTGGATTTTTAAAATTAACATTGCATTTCTAAACACTATAAGCTTCTGGTTTAATTTTTTTTTATTATATGGTTTTGAGCTTGTGACACTTGTGCAATAGTCAGAACTAATATCGTAAACTAAACAAACAATTTTACACTTTTGTTTCAGAGAACTTAAAAAAACTCCAGGTTTCCAAAGGAACGCGGGCGGAGCCATTGGTACCATCTCTACGCGCATATTATTGACAAGTACAGTAGCCAATGTATTGAAACTTTCTGAAAAACCCGCCCCACACAGTATAGTTTTTCCATAGCAGGAGTCTAGCGAAGGGCGGACGCAGAGCAAAACTCACCCGCAGCAGAGATGATTGGCGGACGCAGTAGCCAATGTGAACTATGAAACTTTAACCATCTCCGCCTCAGCAACAAGCTGTGAGGTGCTGCAGACTTTTTCCTGGCAATAGTGGGTTGCGAGGCAACTCTTCGAGTTCGTGGGTGAAAATCCTCAATTTACTTTTCGTTGGGGTTTTGTCACCCCATTTGCTGTCACGCTGCATTCCATTGTTTCTTCGCCGCTGCAGTATCCCTATAAGGGTATGGAGGAGCTGCGGCCTAGCGCTGTCCCCACGCCCCAGCCTTTCTCTTCTCTCTTCCCACCGGGGCTGCATGCTATTTATGGGGAGTGCAGGAGGTTGTACCCAGAGCAGCCTAACCCGTTGCAAGTCACCGCTATCGTCAAGTACTGGTAAGGAGGGGAGTGTTTAATGTGATGTCGTGGACAGGGGCTTCCCCAGAAGTGGCTATGGCCAGGGGTCTTAGCAATGTGGGGTCTGTATATAGTAGTAACTACACTATAGGCCGCTAGTGAGAAATTAGTTCATTCATATCGGCTACTAAAAGGGTTTATGGCTTATTCCATAGTTCATAATAACTTTAAGTTTCTACTCCTTTACTTTTATAGCAAACAGTGGCTTTGAATAAGTCTTGAGATACTTTGCCCACTCAGAACTGAAATGGTTAAGTGTGGTTAGTCACTTTCGGTAGTGTTGGTTATGTGGGTATGAGATAGATAGATACACACACTTGTCCCAATTAATTAAGTTTGGCACACTAGTACAAATTTGGGCTTTTTTCTTATGTTATTAAAGGGACACAAAACCCAAATGTTTTCTTTCATGATTCAGATAGAGCATGCAACTTTCTAATTTACTCCTATTATAAATTTTTTTTCGTTCTCTTGCTATCTTTACTTAAAAAAAGCAGAAATGTTAGCATAGGAGCCAGCCCATTTTTGGTTCAGAACCCGGGTAGAGCTTACTGATTGCATTTATCTATCAATCAGCAGGTGCTACCCAGGTGCTGAACCAAAAATGGTCTGGATCCTATGCTTACATTCCTGCGTTTTCTCAAATAAAGATAGCAAGAGAACGAAGACAAATTTATAATAGGCGTAAATTAGAAAGTTGGTTAAAATTGCATGTTTTATCATGAAAGAAAAAAAATATGGGTTTTGCGGCCCTTTAACAGTGAGTGGGCTGGTAGTATTTTCTCTCCTGACACTTAAACTGTAATATTATTTATGTACAAATCAGTACACACATTTGCTTGTTAACAAATATCTCTTAGAAAGTCTGGATGATGAGTTATCCTCTTTATAGACAAAAAAATACAACTATTCTTATAAACAACATCCCTGTCCCAAAACCACACTTAACCATTTCAGTTCTGAGTAGGCAAAGTATTCATGCAACAATGTTATGAAACAGCTGCTGCCTAAGTCCTCATCAATCTCTGGAGGAAAGTTCTTGTGGAACCCCTGATCAATTAAAATGTAATGTCAGATGTGACACAGTTCTGTAAACACTGGACTAAAACAAAGCTTTATGTGTACAGACATGTCCTTTGTAGGTGTTAGCTCTTAGGAGCCAAGCAGGAATTAAAATACTGTGGACAGAATTAGCAAATTATATAGTTTTACATGGATAAAAAAGGGTAACAAACAAACAAAACGACCCTGCATAGCCTGTGCTAAATGTATTCAGCAACCACTAAAATACATAGAGAAAACTTGCAGTTGGAACCCAGTCAAGCTGTTGATTGGCTGACCTGTCTGTGTGCTTTTATCTGAGTGTTATCAGGAGCTTTTCGCTATGTAGCTGGACATTAGCAGTGGCTAAATATTTAGAGAAGTGGAAGGCTGATCAATAAATAAACCACTCTAGTGATACAGAACAGGTTATCTTTGACAGATATGTCCCTTTAAATTGTTTAGTTGCTTTGAAGGAAGTATGTATTTAGAGACATTATTATAATAGCTGTAATTAGGAGGGAGATATCACATGCAATTTATATGCATTGATACCCTTTAAACCAACAACACTCAGCTATGGTGTTGGGACATCTTACCAGCTCAAAGTACAAGGAAATGAGGCATGAAAGAAAAAAATTCTCATAGCATTTTAGGTTGAGGATACTTTTTCTCAGTCTTTGCAAATTGTATAGTGACGCACTGGCAAATATGCCCTTTATATCTTTAAATAGCTTAAAGGGACACTGAACCCATTTTTTTTTCTTTTGTGATTCAGATAGAGCATGCAATTTTAAGCAACTTTCTAATTTACTCCTATTATCAAATTTACTTCATTCTCTTGGTATCTTTATTTGAAATGCAAGAATGTAAGTTTAGATGCCGGCCCATTTTTGGTGAACAACCTGGGTTGTTTTTGTTGATTGGTGGATACATTCATCCACCAATGAACAAGTGCTTTCCAGGGTCCTGAACCGAACAAATAGCTTATATTCCTTTTTCAAATAAAGATAGCAAGAGAACAAAGAAAAACTGATAATGGGAGTAAATTGGAAAGTTGCTTTAAATTGCATCCTCTATCTGAATCACTAAAGAAAAAAATTGGTTTCAGTGTCTCTTTAATTTGTTTTCACTTTTCATTATTGTATTACACTAGTGGAGTCATTGAGGACAAGCTAGAATACAATGGTGCTGTTAATTTTTGTTCCCAATGATCTATTTTATCTGCTGGAGTTTGTTTACAAATAGCTCCTTAACCTCTAAATTGGCATTTGAAATAGATTATTTAGCCTGTAGTATCCTACCTATACTGAAAGTTTCTATACCTAGTTGTAGGCTATTGACAAATTGTAAACACAGCCAGCAGAATAAATTACACTCACAGGTGGAAGAGATGAAGCTCTAAAATGTTATTTTTCATATATTCTTTCTAAGTATTGTACAGAGACAGAGATAAGAAAGGGAAGCATTTGAGTGATAAGATAACAAGATCTAATCACACTGCAAGCTTAGCCTATTTTGATGGGCTGTGGTTTCAAAGAGCAAATCCAGCTATTTCTTTTGCAAAAAGAAGCATAAATGAGCAATTTCTCATACATTTTATATGCTGCGGCTGTTATAACAAGTCATGGGGAACACATTCAGGAAAAAACAATTTTACTGTAAACTGTCCCTTTTTATGGTCGATGATTAGCTTTGCAATATTAAAGTTTTCATCTTTGAGAGTTTGGTTCTGTGTTGGAATTTTGTATGTGTGTGTGTATCTGTATATCCATCCAGTGTTCTCTACACAACCTTTTTAATGGGTGCACCATCCGGCTAAAATTTAAGTCAATATTAGGTTAAAAAATTTAAATTTTATTTGCACAAATTATCATTTAATACATGTATGTTAAATTATGCAATGAATGTGTGCTACACACACATTTCTTTCATGTAATTAACAAGAGTCCATGAGCTAGTGACGTATGGGATATACATTCCTACCAGGAGGGGCAAAGTTTCCCAAACCTTAAAATGCCTATAAATACACCCCTCACCACACCCACAAATCAGTTTTACAAACTTTGCCTCCAAGGGAGGTGGTGAAGTAAGTTTGTGCTAGATTCTACGTTGATATGCGCTCCGCAGCAAGTTGGAGCCCGGTTTTCCTCTCAGCGTGCAGTGAATGTCAGAGGGATGTGAGGAGAGTATTGCCTATTGAATGCAGTGATCTCCTTCTACGGGGTCTATTTCATAAGGTTCTCTGTTATCGGTCGTAGAGATTCATCTCTTACCTCCCTTTTCAGATCGACGATATACTCTTATATTTACCATTTCCTCTACTGATTCTCGTTTCAGTACTGGTTTGGCTTTCTACAAACATGTAGATGAGTGTCCTGGGGTAAGTAAGTCTTATTTTCTGTGACACTCTAAGCTATGGTTGGGCACTTTATTTATAAAGTTCTAAATATATGTATTCAAACATTTATTTGCCTTGACTCAGAATGTTCAACTTTCCTTATTTCCAGACAGTCAGTTTCATATTTGGGATTATGCTTTAAATTATCATATTTTGTCTTACCTCAAAAATTTGACTTTTTTCCCTGTGGGCTGTTAGGCTCGCGGGGGCTGAAAATGCTTCATTTTATTGCGTCATTTTTGGCGCGGATTTTTTTGCCGCAAAAATTCATTTCCGTTTCCGGCGTCATACGTGTCGCCGGAAGTTGCGTCATTTTTTGACGTTATTTTGCGCCAAAAATGTCGGCGTTCCGGATGTGGCGTCATTTTTGGCGCCAAAAGCATTTAGGCGCCAAATAATGTGGGCGTCTTATTTGGCGCCAAAAAATATGGGCGTCGCTTTTGTCTCCACATTATTTCAGTCTCATTTTCATTTGCTTCTGGTTGCTAGAAGCTTGATGTTTGGCATTTTTTTCCCATTCCTGAAACTGTCTTATAAGGAATTTGATCTATTTTGCTTTATATGTTGTTTTTTCTCTTACATATTGCAAGATGTCTCACGTTGCATCTGAGCCAGAAGATACTACAGGAAAACCACTGCCTGCTGGATCTACCAAAGCTAAGTGTATCTGCTGTAAACTTTTGGTAGCTATTTCTCCAGCTGTTGTTTGTAATAATTGTCATGACAAACTTGTTAAAGCAGATAATATTTCCTTTAGTGATGTACCATTGCCTGTTGCAGTCCCCTCAACATCTAAGGTGCAGAATGTTCCTGATAACATAAGAGATTTTGTTTCTGAATCCATAAAGAAGGCTTTGTCTGTTATTTCTCCTTCTAGTAAACGTAAAAGTCTTTTAAATCTTCTCTCTCTACAGATGAATTTTTAAATGAACACCATCATTCTGATTCTTTGGACTCTTCTAGTTCAGAGGATTCTGTCTCAGAGATTGATGCTGATAAATCTTCATATTTATTTAAGATGGAATTTATTCGCTCTTTACTTAAAGAAGTACTAATTGCTTTAGAAATAGAGGATTCTAGTCCTCTTGATACTAATTCTATACGTTTGGATAAGGTTTTTAAATCTCCTGCGGTTATTCCAGAAGTCTTTCCTGTTCCTAATGCTATTTCTGCAGTAATTGCTAAGGAATGGGATAAATTGGGTAATTCATTTACTCCTTCTAAACGTTTTAAGCAATTATATCCTGTTCCGCCTGACAGGTTAGAATTTTGGGACAAAATCCCTAAAGTTGATGGGGCTATTTCTACCCTTGCTAAACGTACTACCATTCCTACGTCAGATGGTACCTCGTTTAAGGATCCTTTAGATAGAAAAATTGAATC
The DNA here is from genome assembly GCF_027579735.1 of Bombina bombina. Lineage (NCBI taxonomy): Eukaryota > Metazoa > Chordata > Amphibia > Anura > Bombinatoridae > Bombina > Bombina bombina. The sequence continues at coordinate 162,302,242 of NC_069507.1, read as the reverse complement.
TTTTCTAAGAAAAGCTTATCTATGTTCAGGTAATCTTCTTAGACCTGCTATATCATTGGCTGATGTTGCTGCAGCTTCAACTTTTTGGTTGGAAACTCTAGCGCAACAAGTAACAAATCGTGATTCTCATGATATTATTATTCTTCTCCAGCATGCTAATAATTTCATCTGTGATGCCATTTTTGATATTATTAGAGTTGATGTTAGATTTATGTCTCTGGCTATCTTAGCCAGAAGAGCTTTATGGCTTAAGACTTGGAATGCTGATATGGCTTCTAAATCAACTCTACTTTCCATTTCTTTCCAGGGAAACAAATTATTTGGTTCTCAGTTGGATTCTATTATTTCAACTGTTACTGGTGGGAAAGGAACTTTTTTACCACAGGATAAAAAGTCTAAAGGTAAAAACAGGGCTAACAATCGTTTTCGTTCCTTTCGTTTCAACAAAGAACAAAAGCCTGATCCTTCGTCCTCAGGAGCAGTTTCAGTTTGGAAACCATCTCCAGTCTGGAATAAATCCAAGCCTGCTAGAAAGGCAAAGCCTGCTTCTAAGTTCACATGAAGGTACGGCCCTCATTCCAGTTCAGCTGGTAGGGGGCAGGTTACGTTTTTTCAAAGAAATTTGGATCAAATCTGTTCACAATCTTTGGATTCAAAACATTGTTTCAGAAGGGTACAGAATTGGTTTCAAGATGAGACCTCCTGCAAAGAGATTTTTTCTTTCCCATGTCCCAGTAAATCCAGTGAAAGCTCAAGCATTTCTGAATTGTGTTTCAGATCTAGAGTTGGCTGGAGTAATTATGTCAGTTCCAGTTCCGGAACAGGGGATGGGGTTTTATTCAAATCTCTTCATTGTACCAAAGAAGGAGAATTCCTTCAGACCAGTTCTGGATCTAAAATTATTGAATCGTTATGTAAGGATACCAACGTTCAAGATGGTAACTGTAAGGACTATATTGCCTTTTGTTCAGCAAGGGAATTATATGTCCACAATAGATTTACAGGATGCATATCTGCATATTCCGATTCATCCAGATCATTATCAGTTCCTGAGATTCTCTTTTCTAGACAAGCATTACCAATTTGTGGCTCTACCGTTTGGCCTTGCTACAGCTCCAAGAATTTTCACAAAGATTCTCGGTGCCCTTCTGTCTGTAATCAGAGAACAGGGTATTGTGGTATTTCCTTATTTGGACGATATCTTGGTACTTGCTCCGTCTTTACATTTAGCAGAGTCTCATACGAATCGACTTGTGTTGTTTCTTCAAGATCATGGTTGGAGGATCAATTTACCAAAAAGTTCTTTGATTCCTCAAACAAGGGTGACCTTTCTGGGTTTCCAGATAGATTCAGTGTCCATGACTCTGTCTTTAACAGACAAGAGACGTCTAAAATTGATTACAGCTTGTCGAAACCTTCAGTCACAATCATTCCCTTCGGTAGCCTTATGCATGGAAATTCTAGGTCTTATGACTGCTGCATCGGACGCGATCCCCTTTGCTCGTTTTCACATGCGACCTCTTCAGCTCTGTATGCTGAACCAATGGTGCAGGGATTACACGAAGATATCTCAATTAATATCTTTAAAACCGATTGTTCGACACTCTCTAACGTGGTGGACAGATCACCATCGTTTAATTCAGGGGGCTTCTTTTGTTCTTCCGACCTGGACTGTAATTTCAACAGATGCAAGTCTCACAGGTTGGGGAGCTGTGTGGGGATCTCTGACGGCACAAGGAGTTTGGGAATCTCAGGAGGTGAGATTACCGATCAATATTTTGGAACTCCGTGCAATTTTCAGAGCTCTTCAGTTTTGGCCTCTTCTGAAGAGAGAATCGTTCATTTGTTTTCAGACAGACAATGTCACAACTGTGGCATACATCAATCATCAAGGAGGGACTCACAGTCCTCTGGCTATGAAAGAAGTATCTCGAATTTTGGTTTGGGCGGAATCCAGCTCCTGTCTAATCTCTGCGGTTCATATCCCAGGTGTAGACAATTGGGAAGCGGATTATCTCAGTCGCCAAACGTTGCATCCGGGCGAATGGTCTCTTCACCCAGAGGTATTTCTTCAGATTGTTCAATTGTGGGGGCTCCCAGAGATAGATCTGATGGCCTCTCATCTAAACAAGAAACTTCCCAGGTATCTGTCCAGATCCCGGGATCCTCAGGCGGAGGCAGTGGATGCATTATCACTTCCTTGGAAGTATCATCCTGCCTATATCTTTCCGCCTCTAGTTCTTCTTCCAAGAGTAATCTCCAAGATTCTGAGGGAATGCTCGTTTGTTCTGCTAATAGCTCCGGCATGGCCTCACAGGTTTTGGTATGCGGATCTTGTCCGGATGGCATCTTGCCAGCCATGGACTCTTCCGTTAAGACCAGACCTTCTGTCACAAGGTCCTTTTTTCCATCCGGATCTGAAATCCTTAAATTTAAAGGTATGGAGATTGAACGCTTGATTCTTGGTCATAGAGGTTTCTCTGACTCCGTGATTAATACTATGTTACAGGCTCGTAAATCTGTATCTCGAGAGATATATTATAGAGTCTGGAAGACTTATATTTCTTGGTGTCTTTCTCATCATTTTTCTTGGCATTCTTTTAGAATACCGAGAATTTTACAATTTCTTCAGGATGGTTTGGATAAGGGTTTGTCCGCAAGTTCTTTGAAAGGACAAATCTCTGCTCTTTCTGTTCTTTTTCACAGAAAGATTGCTATTCTTCCTGATATTCATTGTTTTGTACAAGCTTTGGTTCGTATAAAACCTGTCATTAAGTCAATTTCTCCTCCTTGGAGTTTGAATTTGGTTCTGGGAGCTCTTCAAGCTCCTCCGTTTGAACCTATGCATTCATTGGACATTAAATTACTTTCTTGGAAAGTTTTGTTCCTTTTGGCCATCTCTTCTGCTAGAAGAGTTTCTGAATTATCTGCTCTTTCGTGTGAGTCTCCTTTTCTGATTCTTCATCAGGATAAGGCGGTGTTGCGAACTTCTTTTGAATTTTTACCTAAAGTTGTGAATTCCAACAACATTAGTAGAGAAATTGTGGTTCCTTCATTATGTCCTAATCCTAAGAATTCTAAGGAGAAATCATTGCATTCTTTGGATGTTGTTAGAGCTTTGAAATATTATGTTGAAGCTACGAAATCTTTCCGTAAGACTTCTAGTCTATTTGTTATCTTTTCCGGTTCTAGGAAAGGCCAGAAAGCTTCTGCCATTTCTTTGGCATCTTGGTTGAAATCTTTAATTCATCTTGCCTATGTTGAGTCGGGTAAAACTCCGCCTCAAAGAATTACAGCTCATTCTACTAGGTCAGTATCTACTTCCTGGGCGTTTAGGAATGAAGCTTCGGTTGACCAGATCTGCAAAGCAGCAACTTGGTCTTCTTTGCATACTTTTACTAAATTCTACCATTTTGATGTATTTTCTTCTTCTGAAGCAGTTTTTGGTAGAAAAGTTCTTCAGGCAGCGGTTTCAGTTTGAATCTTCTGCTTATGTTTTTTGTTAAACTTTATTTTGGGTGTGGATTATTTTCAGCAGGAATTGGCTGTCTTTATTTTATCCCTCCCTCTCTAGTGACTCTTGTGTGGAAAGATCCACATCTTGGGTAGTCATTATCCCATACGTCACTAGCTCATGGACTCTTGTTAATTACATGAAAGAAAACATAATTTATGTAAGAACTTACCTGATAAATTCATTTCTTTCATATTAACAAGAGTCCATGAGGCCCACCCTTTTTTGTGGTGGTTATGATTTTTTTGTATAAAGCACAATTATTCCAATTCCTTATTTTATATGCTTCGCACTTTTTCTTATCACCCCACTTCTTGGCTATTCGTTAAACTGATTTGTGGGTGTGGTGAGGGGTGTATTTATAGGCATTTTAAGGTTTGGGAAACTTTGCCCCTCCTGGTAGGAATGTATATCCCATACGTCACTAGCTCATGGACTCTTGTTAATATGAAAGAAATGAATTTATCAGGTAAGTTCTTACATAAATTATGTTATTTTTGTCTTTAACGTTGAGTGGAGTGGTACTTTTTTCTCTCTAGACTTGCAATTTTTTTTGCTGATTAGTAAACTACAGTGAACACCCACACATATATATTCTATACTTAAAAATTTCCAGTACTTTATTGTTACCTCTAACTTTGCTGCATAAGCTAGCCAAGTAAACAATTTATTTTTAAATATAAACATTTTAACTTTCTGGTATGTGATTATAAGTTTGTCTGATTGTATACATTTTTGTTGTTTCTACTATTACCGGATTAGTTTGTATTATTGATGTTCTGTGAAGTGTAGCTGTCTGCTTTTTTTTTTTTTTTTTAAGAATCTGATCTAAAATTAAATTACTGTTCCCATATTGGTTGATATAATGCAATTATTTTTTCTTTTTTTTCTTTTTGTGTATTTTTAGGTTGGGTGGACCTGATCCCTTAGATTATGTCAGCATGTACAGGAATCTTGGCAATCCGGCACTTGATGTCCCTGAGCACTGGCATTATGTCAGCTTTGGTCTGAGTGATTTGTATGGTGACAACAGAGTTCATGAGTAAGTGAATTAAAGACCAAATAATTTTAAGTTGCATCTTAAAGGGATATAAAAAGTGCTTGTTTATTAAAAAAGTATTAAAGTGATATGAAACCCTTTTTTTTTTCTTTCATGATTCAGATAGAGCATGCAATTTTTCATTTTTTCTTCATTCTCTTGGTATGCTTTGTTGAATGAGCAGCAATGCACTACTGGTTGCTGACTGAACACATGGGGGAGCCTATGACAATCAGTATATATATATATATATATATATATATATATATATATATATATATATATATATATATATATATATATATATATATATATATATATATATATATATATATATATATATATATATATATTTATTTATATTAATTTTACAGCCACAAATCGGCAGCTAGACCCTAGGTTCTTTGCTTCTCCTGGGCTTCCCTATATAAACCTTTCAGCAATGGATAACAAGAGAAGGAAGCAAATTTAAAAAATAGAAGTAAATTGTAAAGTTCATAGTATGCTCTATGAATCATTAAAGAAAATGTTTGGGTTTCATGTCCCTTTTTAAATCAAGTAACATAAAAAGAAACAGATTGTGTTAAAAAAAAACACAAACAATTTACTTGTGAACACTTAGAAATTCTCAGTGTAGCCACTGCCCCCAGCTAGATAAGGACGCATTAGCTTACATGCTGATGACGGTAAATGCTAGTGTTTTTGAAATGCATAATGCCGAAAGAATAACACGGCTATTGGCTAAGAGGTGAAAAGTCACCTCATGGAAAAATTAGTAGTTTTCTGTTGGCGGCCGGAGGTGCTCAGATCGGCATAAACTCGCAGACAAATAAAGATTTTTTTTTTTCCGACTAATCGTATAAAACTCATTTTTTCCTATATTTTAAAATAAAATCCGAGCTATTTTGCCTGCAGCAGAGAAGAGGCCTTCAGATGGTGTTGAGGTGCTTAAGATGCCAATTTCACTGAGGTGGGGTATTTTATCTTTAACTCTCCACCAATGCAAGGGGCCTCCTAAAGTAAGCCTGGACTTCATTCTAACATAAAAATATCTATATGCAATGGTAAATAACCAGCTATATGGTTATGGAAAAAATATCTAGTCTGCTCTTAAAATAAGAAATATATACTTATACATGTTGAATCTAGTACATATTACAATTTATTAAAAATATATTTAAAAAAAAAAAAAAACAACAATTAAAAAGTGCTACTGACTTTCATATATCTAACTTGACGAAGCCTTACATATTTATTTATAAGTACGTATAATCAGCAATAGCAAGCAATCCGCTAATAATTGTGCAGACAGATAATAGTGCACATCAGTTCAAATAACTCCCATCAATCTAGGGCTAGGTGTAAATAACAAGCTTGGCACTATATCATGCATAGTCCTTAATCACCCGATTTTAATATAAACAATCCAAATGACTCCTCCTATTATTTCTGGGTAACACACAGGCTGGACTGGCACCAAAAAAAGGCCCAGCATTTTAGAGCAAAGAGCCCCACCACCAAATATGGCATGTATAATATTTAAAGGGACACTGAACTCAAATTTTTTCTTTTGTGATTCAGATAGAGCATGACATTTTAAGCAACTTTCTAATTTACTTATATTATCAAATTTTCTTCATTCTCTTGGTATCTTTATTTGAAATGCAAGAATGTAAGTTTAGATGCCAGCCCATTTTTGGTGAACAACCTGGGTTGTTCTTGCTGATTGGTGGATAAATTCATCCACAAATAAAAAAGTGCTGTCCAGAGGTCTGAACTAATAAAAAAGCTTAGATGCCTTCTTTTTAAATTAAAGATAGCAAGAGAACGAAGAAAAATTGATAATAGGAGTAAATTAGAAAGTTGCTTAAAATTGCATGCTCTATCTGAACCACAAAAGAAAAAATTTGGTTTCGGTGTCCCTTTAAGTACTGATATTCTGCACCCACCCTTAGTGTCTGTCTAAATGTCTGCTTTTCAAATAAAGATACAAAGAGAATGAAGGGAAATTAATAATAGGAGTAAATATAGAAAGTTGTTTAAAATTGCTGCTATATCTGAACCATGAAAGAAAAGAAAAAAAAATCTATAAAACTGGTTGTAGCTAGACTAATTCAACAAAATAAACATTAGAGAAGAGATTAACAATGATCATCCTAGGCAGCCATAAGCAATTCAGTCAGAATCAAGCACAGAGAGAGAGAGAGAGAAAAGTGTGTGATCAATGCCTTCTTTTAAACCTCCCCCTAGGTGATGTTTAATTGTTTCTATTAACCCCCCTTCCAACAAAATACAGAGTATGTCAAAAGGCTGGTCTGTTACCTTAGGTGAACTGGGACTCTACTTCTTAGGTGAGCTTCACTGCTCTGGTGACTTCTGCTGCTGCCAACCTGTCCTGTCCACTGACAGTGCTACCAGTATGGAGAGGAGGATGAAGTAACAGTCAGAGAGGGAGGCAACAGTTTGGCAACCGGAACTTTATTTCAAGGGAGGGAGACTGTGCCACTGTCTGCTGTCAGATTGGGAGGTTTAGATGTTGGTCTCTAGCTAGCTCCCCTCTTCCTTGCTGGACTCCATGCTGTGGCAAGTTCCAGTTGTCAAACTGTTGCCTCCTTGAAGGGTGCATATATTTATGATGCCCAACATTCAGTCCGAGTCTGGTAACACATAAGCCAAGAGTAGTTGTAAACTTAAACAGAAGCTTATACTGTCCTGAAAAAGTGAAAAGTAAACTTCCGTAGACGTCCCTTAGGCTAAGGACATAACAATAAAGCAACATACCATGTGGAGGTGTTCATTGTAGTGAAGTAGATAGTGCCATGCACAAACCAACTAATTGCAAACCAACTAATTGATTATAAAAGATTTGTTGACAACTATTTTCATTATCGATTAGTTATTGTAGCTCTATACTGATGTATGCAGACTTCACATTGCTTATGTTTTGTATAATGGATCTATTCATATTCAGGGGAGGGGGGAGGGTCTGCTCTCAACCCCTTTCAGTGGGTGTTTCAGACTAACATAATCAACAGTGCTAACTTGGCAGCTTTTAAGTAAGTTTTTAAAAGTTTTTTTTATTTTTTTTTACTGGATTTTTATATCTGTATCTGTGCATATTATTCTTTATAGTAGTGTCTATTACATGTAGTTAAATTAAAATTGATGTATACAGTCCAACTCCCGGCTAGTGCTTTTTTTATTTTAACAACGAAACAGACTATTTTCTATCGCTTTAAACATGCTTTTTATGTTTAGCAATTGATTGATAATATATATACACTCTAGTTTTGGGATCCAAGCACTCACTGTAGGTTGTATTGCCTGGGTGCACTCTATGGCGAATAGGTAGAAACTTTCATGAAAAGAAGAGGCACTCACAGAACTTAGTTAACACAAAATGTATTAATAGTTCATCAATTCAGTCAGTCAACGTTTCGGTCCTCGCAGGGACCTTTGTCAAGACTGTTTCTCAGTAAGAGGGTATGTGTTGTATTCACCGCTGAATGCAACACATACCCTCTTACTGAGAAACAGTCTTGACAAAGGTCCCTGCGAGGACCGAAACGTTGACTGACTGAATTGATGAACTATTAATACATTTTGTGTTAACTAAGTTCTGTGAGTGCCTCTTCTTTTCATGAAAGTTTTTATATATATATATATATATATATATATATATATATATATATATATATATATATATATATATATATATATATATATATATATATATATATATATATATATATATATATATTTATTTATTTATTTTAACCTCTATATGCCTTTAGGACGTTCCATGCCGTCCTAACAGCGCTGGGCTTTAAAGGGACATTTGGGAGGGTAATATAAAATGATGAATCGTGTATTTAAAAACGGCAATATAATTCATTATTTATTTTGTCACCCTTTTCCTGTAATTCCATTCTGAAATTGTGAACTTTTCAGTTCGTGTTAGAAATGGAAGTGCAGAACACTGTTACATTTCACACAGCTATTGTCTGCCACTATAGTGACCTATTTATACCTGTCTCTAATTGGCCACAGCAGAGAAGGTAACCTAAGTTACAACATGGTGGCTCCCATTGTTTTATAGACACTATAACTTTAAACTTATTTTGTCAATATTTAAACAGCTAATGAAACATTAAAACATGTCCCTTTTAACACTGTTAGGATGATATGGAATGTCCTTCCTTATACGGCATCCTGCAGCACCCTTTTTGTGCAATAAAATATCAGACTGGGGGGGGGGCGTTCCTAGCAGCGTAGGCAGTCCCCCATGATCCAACCCCAGCCTTGAAATTGCGTAACCGCATCAACAATTTTGTGTTTTAATTTTTCCATCAAGTGTTAACATCGGAACATGCATCCCGGAATGAAGGAGTTCATATGGCCTTTACAAACAATATGGTGTATACCAAGAAGCTGCATCTAGTACATGGCTCACCCAGTGTGTGACCCAAACAATATGTGTACTATTAACTTTTAAATTCAAAAGAACATTTTATTATTCTACTTTTTGCCTCTATGTGTAATCTGTAGGGGGTTTAAATACCCAGTCTTTTGTAGAGAAGCTATGCACTCCTTTATTTAAAGCTAAAGAGCACATTTCCCCCCCACTCCAGAATAAACTTTGGGGTGGGGGGTTCTGGCACCATAAAGCATTTAACATTCACTGTACTATGACACTTTACATTTTAGATTGGAGCATGATGAATCCTGGGCACCATAGAGATAATGGCTCCTAAAGAAATTACTTCTGGTTATAACATACTGGGTTATTCTACATATATCTCTACATTACTTCCTAGGCTCCTAAATCTCATAGATTTGTCAAATCCTGCCTTAGATTTACAGCTTGCCAAATGATAACTGACTGATCCCTGTGCAGATGAGCTAGAATTTGACTTGATTTTTCTTTATTATAACTATATGATGATCTGATATTATTGTTAGATATGAAATTGGAAATATATTTGTCAAAAATAATTTTTTATCTACCTGTTATCTATAAGACCTGATGCTTGGGCATGCCTGAAGTTCTTGTCCAGCCGCATACAAAATGATTGTATTATGAAGCAGTCACAGTGTGTTCCAGTGTCACTTTTAGGTGTCTGGATCAGTGACACTGGCCATTGTTTCCTTTGCATTTTAATTAACCAACTGGTTTGATGTCTACATTGATTATACTTCTTTACTGCTACGTCTGTTGTTTTATAGCAGTAACTGTTTGTCTGCTGAAGGCACCAATAAATTCCTCCCAATTTACAGTAATTTGTTACATGGTACTATTTTTTTTCTATTTCTTTCTGGTGTCAACCAGTTTTATATACCTAAAGTGGTGTATCTTTACATTTGCTTAAAGGGACAGTAAGCACTAGAATTTTTGTTGTTTAAAAAGGTAGATAATCCCTTTTATTACCCTTTCCCCAATTTTGCATAACCAACACAGATATAATATACTTTTTACCTCTGTGATTACCTTGTATCTATGGCTCTGCAAACTGCCCCTCAGTTCTTTTGACAGACTTGCATTTTTAGTCAATCAGTGCATGCTCCTAGGAGCTTCACGTGCCTGAGCTCAATGTTATCTATATGAAACACATATGAAAGCCTTCTAGTGGTGAAAAACTGTCAAAATTAGAGGTGGCCTTCAAGGTCTAAGAAATTAGCATATATACCTCCTAGATTTAGCTTTCAACTAAGAATACCAAAAGAACAAAGCAAAATTGGTAATACAAGTAATTTGGAAAGTTGTTTAAAATTACATGCCCTATTTAAATCATGAAAGTTTTTTTTTTTTTTTTTGACTTGACTGTCCCTTTAAATACTTTTTTTTTAAATTAAAGGGACATTCAAGTCCAAATTTAACTTTCATAATTCAGAGAGCATGCAATTTTAAACAACTTTCCAATTTTTACTTCCATTAACAAAATTGGCACAGTCTTTTATTTTTATATATATATATATATGCATTTGTGATTGGCTGGTGACTGTCACATGATACAGGGTGAATTGAAATAGAAATATATTTGAAATTTGTCAGAATTTTTTTTTTTTTTCTACTCATTTAAAGTTCAGACTAAATGCTATTGCATTCGTTGATTGTGTGAATCCACTGTATTTACTGGCCCTTTTAAAGGGACACTGTACCCAAAATTTTTATTTCGTGATTCAGATTGAGCATGAAATTTTAAGCAACTATCTAATTTACTCCTTTTATCAATTTTTCTTCATTCTCTTGGTATCTTTATTTGAAATGCAAGAATGTGAGTTTAGATGCCGGCCCATTTTTGGTGAACAACCTGGGTTGTCCTTGCTGATTGGTGGATAAATCCATCCGCCAATAAAAAAGTGCTGTCCAGAGTACTGAAACAAAAAAAAGCTTAGATGCCTTCTTTTTCAAATAATGATAGCAAGAGAACGAAGAAAAATTGATAATTGGAGTAAATTAGAAAGTTGCTTAAAATTGCATGCTCTTTCTGAATTACAAAAGAAAAAAAATGGGTACAGTGTCCCTTTAAGTATGATGTTTGCAAAGACCCATTTTGGTCAATGTGGTAATAATGTATCATATCTGTAGATGGAACGTGTTTGCCTAATTTGTAAAGAAAATGTTTTGTTTCAAGGGACCTTTATCATCCTTATTAAAGTATAGTGTACACCAAAATTGTTATTGTTTTTAAAAAACAAAACAAAACACCTTTAGTTCCCATTCCCCAGCTTTGCACAACCAACATTGTTATATTAATATACTTTTTATAACATTTAAACCTCTAAATTTCTGGCTGTTTCTAAGCCACTACAGACGGCCTCTTATCACATGCTTTTTTAATAGCTTTTCAAAACAAGAGTCAATTGTGTGCTATATAGATAACATTGTGCTCTCTCCTGTAGAGTTGTGCATGACACTCACCTAACAGAGGTAAAAAGTATATTAAAGGAACAGTAAACCCAACATTTTTCTTTCATGATTCATGTAGAGAATACAATTTTAAACAATATTCCAATTTACTTCTATCTAATTTGCTTCATTCTTTAGATATCCTTTGTTAAAGAAATAGCAATGCACATGAGTGAGCCAATCACACGAGGCATCTATGTGCAGCCACCAATCAGCAGCTACTGAGCCTATCTAGATATGCTTTTCAGCAAAGAATATCAAGAGAATAAAGCAAATTAGATAATAGAAGTAAATCAGAAAGTTGTTCAAAATTGTATGTTCTTTCTAAGTCATGAAAGAAAAAAATTGTGTTTAATGTCCCTTTAATATAACCTTGTTGGCTGTGCAAAACTGGTGAATGGCTAATAAAGGGATTATCTATCTTTTTTAAATACTAACATTTTTGGAGTAGACTGTCCCTTTAAATTAAAACTTGAGGTTAGTATTTTAAAAATTATTATAAGAGTGGTTCAGGTGTACTAATCTGAGTGCTTGACAGATCTGACTTTAGCTCACTTACTACTGGCAAGCTTTTGGTGTGATTACATCTGGGTAAGGAGAGGTAGTAATTCCTGCCTCCTACCCACACACAATCCTCTGCAGACTCTGCTGTACCATTTATCTAAATTAAACTCCTAAAGTGCGTGTGTGTGTGGTGGACCTTTTTCTTATATTACTGGTATATAGAGTAGGTCACTGATTCGTAGGGTTTTTGGATGATTTTGAGTCCCATCTGTAGTTTGTGAAATGTGAATATGTCTGCAGTAATTGGGGAAAAGTGTAACTTGCTTAGCCAGGATATCATTCTAAACAATTTGCTAGAAATGTAATAACCTTGCTCCATAAGCTAAAACTAAAATTCATTTATTTTTGCCACACTGTTAATTTGTGAATATTGCTGGGGGCCTTCAGCATTTTATGAGCAGCACAATGTCAAACTTGTGGAAATCTGGTCTTTTTCTTCTGTCAACTTGTCAGAATTTTCCCTAATAGCAAAGTTATAGATCAGACCCCACTGGAACTTGTGCTATGCCTGAAAGTTACATTTGGAATCTTCAACCCCCCCCCCTCCCTTTCTTTTCTTTTTTTTTTTTTTTTTGACAATTTTAGATCACTAATAAATATTGCTGGTAACTGGCATTTGTCTTTCCTTGACTTTCTAGGTGCTTCTATACTTTAAAGCATGTCTGGATTCTTTTGTTTATGTCTCATGCATTTTATTACTACTACATCTGGTATAATTTTGTTTATTTTTCTGGTTTCTATTTGTTTCCTGATTCTATATTTTAAATAAAGTTGGTAAAATTGTTTGAAAGTTTAGAGTCCCCCTAAAAAAAGAATAATTACAATAATTATGCAACAACAAAAAATTGGATTCTTCTACACGTGCCTTTATAAAATTAAATATAAGGAACCTTAAGTCCTTGTGGTAACTGCAGCTTAGACTATAATTTATTTATTATATATATATTCATAATGTATATTTTAAGAGTCCACTAGATTATTCCACTGATTTTTCTTTAAATTAATATGTCCATAAAGCAGAAATATTTATTATCAGAAATCTAATTTTACTTTTTCATAGCATTTAAGTATTACTGTGCAAAGTCTGACTTTTAATTTAAATCTATACTATACAATCTGTGTTGGTTAATTCCTGTAAGAGGTCTGAATAAAGCTTCCCCTCTGTGCTGGAGGTAGACCTCCCCTGAAGAAATGGCTAACATATGGAAACCTTTTTCAAGAGTGTATTTGGTTTCGGATTGTGATTTGTTTGAGTTAGTTAACACCACCAAGAGCATAGAAACATTTAGGCCACCAACAGCGTAGATAGACATTGTAGAATAAAGTGTGTACTTTCATTTGGCTACAAAGAGAGGAATATTCTCCTGCTAGGGTTATTGTTTTTTTTTTTTATATTTAACCCCCTTCCCCTACCTTGCATACTTTCATCACACACGTTGTGAAAGGAATGTCTCAGTGCTATTAATGGGAATAACTTTTTAGATTGTTTACATTTCTAAACATACTCATTATTATTTCTAGTTAAGAACTGCTTCACAAAATCGTGAGATATTATCAAGCAATAGTTTAAAATTTATTTTATAGAAATCATAAAATCCTGATATGCACAGTGTATGTACAGTATGTGTATACAGTGGATATAAAAAGTCTACACACCCCTGTTAAAATGTCAGGTTTCTGTGATGTAAAAAAATGAGAAAAAGATAAATAATTTCAGAACTTTTTCCATCTTTAATGTGACCTATAAACTGTACAACTCAATTGAAAAACAAACTGAAATGTTTTAGGTAGAGGGAAGAAAAAAATATAAAAATAAAATAAGTGTGCACACCCTTAAACTAATACTTTTGTTGAAGCACCTTTTGATTTTATTACAGCACTCAGTCTTTTTGGGTATGAGTCTATCAGCATGGCACATTTTTGACTTGGCAAGATTTGCCCACTCTTCTTTACAAAAACACTCCAAATCTGTCAGATTGCGAGGGCATCTCCTGTGCACAGCCCTCTTCAGATCACCCCACAGATTTTCAATCGGATTCAGGTCTGGGCTCTGGCTGGGCCGTTCCAAAACATTAATCTTCTTCTGGTGAAGCCATTCCTTTGTTGCTTTGGATGTATGCTTTGGGTTGTTGTCATGCTGAAAGATGAAGTTCCTCTTCATGTTCAGCTTTCTAGCAGAAGCCTGAAGGTTTTGTGCTAATATTGACTTGTATTTGGAACTTCACTTTCACTTTTTGTCTGAGGACAGTTTGACCTGAACACGTTCACAATAAATAGTGGCGAATTTATATATTATGTGTATGTGTATATGTGTGTGTATATGTATATAAGGCGAATGTAAGATATCAATACTAGTGGTAGACTATAGTTTCACTAAACAACCCAGTTATATCAATAAAACCTTTAAAAAAATTGATAATAAGTGGATACAGTGGGAAAACAGAAAACCAGGTTGCGCCTAATTAATTTTATCCTGGGTGTCCAGGACAAAACTAATTGTCTAAAAGTGAAAATATACAACTAAACTAAATTGTAAATAAATATTTAAAGGGATAAGATTTATATTTGAGGTGGTAAAATTTAATTAAGTTGTAAATAAATATTTGAGGTAGTAAAATTTATAAAATATGGTTTATTAAAATGTTTATGAGACAATGAATAATCCTTAAGATTAGTTTAAAATATTTATACTAAAAACATATATATACAATTTTATTGGAAGGAACAGATATAAACATATAAAAAAGTAAATATAATACAGATACAAATTGTAAATTTTTAAAATTTGACTGGCCAATCTAACTTAAGTTTATATAATAAATCCTTTAATAAACTGGACACATTGCATCAGTAACCTAAGGGAACCATTCGAGCAATATATGCAATAAATCAAAAGATAAATATATAAATATAGTATCTAGTAAATAAATAAAATTTGTGTAATTGTTCAAATGTTGTTGTGTAATTGTTCTAATGTTGTTGTTTGATTAAAAACCATCCATATAACAGATATGATAGATTTCAGTGATTGTGCTGTTTTGTGGTGTATCTTTATAGTAGTTCAATGCCTTGTGTTTCTTCGTATATACTATTTGTAGCAGGATAAGGCAAGAATCACTTTCCCAAAGATATTCAGAAAGATAATTGTCATATAATTAGTTCCAGGACATGTATTCAGCAAATACCGGTATAAGCTATTATTTCAATGTAATCCTTCATGAGGAGAAATTTCATATAAGTCTTACTTTCAAATTTGCAGGTAGGAGCGTTATCCTAGGTCCATATAGAGTTTTTTATTTTGAAAGCAACCGCTCCCTTGCTTAGTAGCGTCTTGTTCTCACGCTAGCGGTGGTTGATTCAAATCCCAGGCCGGTCCGTCTCATACAGTCATCCGTCATAACTAATCTTAAGGATTATTCATTGTCTCATAAACATTTTAATAAACCATATTTTATAAATTTTACTACCTCAAATATTTATTTACAACTTAATTAAATTTTACCACCTCAAATATAAATCTTATCCCTTTAAATATTTATTTACAATTTAGTTTAGTTGTATATTTTCACTTTTAGACAATTCGTTTTGTCCTGGACACCCAGGATAAAATTAATTAGGTGTATATGTATATGTATGTATGTATGTATGTATGTGTATATATATATATATATATATATATATATATATATATATATATATATATATATATATATATATATATATATATATATATATATATATATATATACACACACACACAGTGTGTATGTGTGTATATATTACACATACACACTGTGTGTGTATGTGTATATATATATATATATATATATATATATATATATATATATATATATATATATACACACACTGCAACTAACGATTATTTTCATCTAATCGATTAATCGGCCGATTATTTTATATATATATCTCTATATCTCATACACACACACACACACATATATATATATATATATATATATATATATATATATATATATATATATATATATATATATATATATATATATATATATCTATATATATATTTCTATTTCTCCTGTTAAGTGTAGTCAGTCCACGGGTCATCATTACTTATGGGATATTAACTCCTCCCCAACAGGAAGTGCAAGAGGATCACCCAAGCAGAGCTGCTATATAGCTCCTCCCCTCTACGTCACACCCAGTCATTCTCTTGCACCCAACTAATAGATAGGATGTGTGAGAGGACTGTGGTGATTAAACTTAGTTTTTTATATCTTCAATCAAAAGTTTGTTATTTTAAACGACACCGGAGTGTGTTGTTTCCTTCTCAGGCAGAATTTGAAGAAGAATCTACCTGAGTTTTTGTATATGATCTTAGCGGACGTAACTAAGATCCGTTTGCTGTTCTCGACCATTCTGAGGAGTAAGGTAACTTCAGATCAGGGGACAGCGGGCAGGTTCACCTGCAAAGAGGTATGTTGCAGTATATTATTTTCTAAGGAATGGAATTGACTTTGAAAATACTGCTAATACCGATATAATGTAAGTACAGCCTTAAATGCAGTAGTAGCAACTGGTATCAGGCTGACATGTATATATGTTTTCACTTAAGTATTTCTGGGGAATGGCACTTCACTGGGAAAATACTGTATGCATATAACTTTTAGCCTAACTTGCAGTGTGAGCGACTAGCAGCAGGCTTTTTAATGACATTTCATATATTAGATTTTAAACGTTTACTGGCATGTTAAATCGTTTAATTATCTGAGGTACTTGGTGAAAATTGTTTTGGGCTTTATTTTCCACATGGCTGTCGTTGTTTTAAATTAAAACAGTTTACTGAGCTTCCCTCACTGTTGTAGTGTGAGGGGGAGGGGGCTATTTTGGCGCTTTTACTACGCATCAGAAATTCAGTCACAGTCTGTCTTTTTCTCCCTGCATGATCCAGGACGTCTCCACAGAGCTCAGGGGTCTTCAAAACTAGTTTTGAGGGAGGTAATCACTCACAGCAGACCTGTGAGACTGTGCTTGACTGTGATAAAAACGCTTATATTGCCAATTGTTATACGTTTTTTTCTGATATTAAGGGTTAATCATCCATTGCTAATGTGTGCAATCCTTTGCTAAATTTGGTTTATATAACTAATCCGGTTCATTTTTATTCAACTGTGTCAATTTTTTGTGTGCTTCTTAAAGGCACAGTAACGATTTTACATACTGCTTGTAAATTTAGTTGAAAAGTATTTCCAAGCTTGCTAGTCTAATTGCTAGTTTGTTTAAACATGTCTGACACAGATTAAACTCTTTGTGCAATATGTTCAAAAGCCAAGGTGGAGCCCAATAGAAATTTATGTACTAATTGCATTGATGCTACTTTAAATAAAAGTCAATCTGTACATGTTAAGCAACATTCACCAGACAACGAGGGGGAAGTTATGCCGACTAACTTGCCTCACGTGTCAGTACCTGCATCTCCCGCTCAGGAGGTGCGTGATATTGTAACGCCAAGTACATCAGGGCGGCCATTACAAATCACTTTACAAGACATGGCTAATGTTATGACTGAAGTTTTGTCTAAATTGCCAGAACTTAGAGGTAAACGAGATCACTCTGGGATGAGAACAGAGTATACTGATAATGCTAGGGCCATGTCTGATACTGCGTCACAATATGCAGAGCATGAGGACGGAGAGCTTCATTCTGCGGGTGACGGATCTGATCCAAATAAATTGGATTCAGACATTTCAAATTTTAAGTTTAAGCTGGAAAACCTCCGTGTATTGCTAGGGGAGGTGTTAGCGGCTCTGAATGATTGTAACACAGTTGCAATCCCAGAGAAAATATGTAGGTTGGATAAATATTTTGCGGTACCGACGAGTACTGACGTTTTTCCTATACCTAAGAGACTTACTGAAATTATTACTAAGGAGTGGGACAGACCCGGTGTGCCTTTCTCACCCCCTCCTATATTCAGAAAAATGTTTCCAATAGACGCCTCCACACGGGACTTATGGCAAACGGTCCCTAAGGTGGAGGGAGCAGTTTCTACTTTAGCTAAGCGTACCACTATCCCGGTGGAGGATAGCTGTGCCTTTTCAGATCCAATGGATAAAAAGTTAGAGGGTTACCTTAAGAAAATGTTTGTTCAACAAGGTTTTATATTACAACCCCTTGCATGCATTGCGCCTGTCACGGCTGCGGCAGCATTTTGGTTTGAGTCTCTGGAAGAGACCCTTGACTCAGCGACATTAGATGAGATTTCACTTAAGCTTAAAACCCTTAAGCTAGCTAATTCATTTATTTCTGATGCCGTAGTACATTTAACTAAACTTACGGCTAAGAATTCCGGATTCGCCATTCAGGCACGCAGAGCGCTGTGGCTAAAATCCTGGTCAGCTGATGTAACTTCTAAATCGAAACTACTTAACATACCTTTCAAGGGGCAGACTTTATTCGGGCCCGGTTTGAAAGAAATTATCGCTGATATTACGGGAGGTAAAGGCCATGCCCTGCCTCAAGACAGAGCCAAACCCAGGGCTAGACAGTCTAATTTTCGTGCCTTTCGTAATTTCAAGGCAGGAGCAGCTTCAACTTCCTCTGCTCCAAAACAGGAAGGAGCTGTTGCTCGCTACAGACAAGGCTGGAAACCTAACCAGGCCTGGAACAAGGGCAAGCAGGCCAGAAAGCCTGCTGCTGCCCCTAAGACAGCATGAAGTGAGGGCCCCCGATCCGGTAACGGATCTAGTGGGGGGCAGACTCTCTCTCTTCGCCCAGGCTTGGGCAAGAGATGTCCAGGATCCCTGGGCGTTGGAGATCATATCTCAGGGATATCTTCTGGACTTCAAAGCTTCTCCTCCACAAGGGAGATTTCACCTTTCAAGGTTGTCAACAAACCAGATAAAGAAAGAGGCGTTTCTACGCTGTGTACAAGACCTTTTACTAATGGGAGTGATCCATCCAGTTCCGCGGTCGGAACACGGACAAGGGTTTTACTCAAATCTGTTTGTGGTTCCCAAAAAAGAGGGAACCTTCAGACCAATATTGGATTTAAAGATCCTAAACAAATTCCTAAGAGTACCATCATTCAAGATGGAAACTATTCGGACAATCTTACCCATGATCCAAAGAGGTCAGTACATGACCACAGTGGATTTAAAAGATGCTTACCTTCACATACCGATTCACAGAGAACATTACCGGTATCTAAGGTTTGCCTTCCTAGACAAGCATTACCAGTTTGTAGCTCTTCCCTTCGGGTTGGCTACGGCTCCAAGAATCTTTACAAAGGTTCTGGGCTCTCTTCTGGCGGTACTAAGACCGCGAGGAATTTCGGTAGCTCCGTACCTAGACGACATTCTGATACAAGCGTCAAGCTTTCAAACTGCCAAGTCTCATACAGAGTTAGTACTGGCATTTCTAAGATCACATGGGTGGAAAGTAAACGAGGAGAAGAGTTCTCTCTTACCACTCACAAGAGTTCCCTTCTTGGGGACTCTTATAGATTCTGTAGAAATGAAAATTTACCTGACAGAGGACAGGTTAACAAAGCTTCTAAATGCTTGCCGTGCCCTTCATTCCATTCAACACCCGTCAGTGGCTCAATGCATGGAGGTAATCGGCTTAATGGTAGCGGCAATGGACATAGTTCATTTTGCACGCCTGCACCTCAGACCGCTGCAATTGTGCATGCTAAGTCAGTGGAATGGGGATTACTCAGATTTGTCCCCTACGCTGAATCTGGATCAGGAGACCAGAGATTCTCTTCTATGGTGGCTTTCTCGGCCACATCTGTCAAGGGGGATGCCCTTCAGCAGGCCAGACTGGACAATTGTAACTACAGAGGCCAGCCTTCTAGGTTGGGGCGCTGTCTGGAATTCCCTGAAGGCTCAGGGATCATGGACTCAAGAGGAGAGTCTCCTTCCAATAAACATTCTGGAATTGAGAGCAGTTCTCAATGCCCTTCTGGCTTGGCCTCAGTTAGCAACTCTGAGGTTTATCAGGTTTCAGTCGGACAACATCACGACTGTGGCTTACATCAACCATCAGGGAGGGACAAGAAGTTCCTTAGCGATGATGGAAGTATCAAAGATAATTCGCTGGGCAGAGTCTCACTCTTGCCACCTGTCAGCGATCCACATCCCAGGAGTGGACAACTGGGAGGCGGATTTCCTAAGTCGCCAGACTTTTCATCCGGGGGAGTGGGAACTTCATCCGGAGGTCTTTGCCCAAATACTTCATCGTTGGGGCAAACCAGATATGGATCTCATGGCGTCTCGCCGGAACGCCAAGCTTCCTCGTTACGGGTCCAGGTCCAGGGACCCGGGATCGGTCCTGATAGATGCCTTGACAGCACCTTGGACCTTCAGGATGGCTTATGTGTTTCCACCCTTCCCGATGCTTCCTCGTTTGATTGCCAGGATCAAACAGGAGAAAGCATCAGTGATTCTAATAGCGCCTGCATGGCCACGCAGGACCTGGTATGCAGATCTAGTGGACATGTCATCCTGTCCACCTTGGTCTCTGCCTCTGAGACAGGACCTCCTAATTCAGGGTCCTTTCAAACATCAAAATCTAATTTCTCTGAAGCTGACTGCATGGAAATTGAACGCTTAATTTTATCAAAGCGTGGATTTTCGGAGCCAGTAATTGATACCTTAATACAGGCTAGGAAACCTGTTACCAGGAAAATTTACCATAAAATATGGCGTAAATACTTACACTGGTGCGAATCCAAGGGTTACTCATGGAGTAAGGTTAGGATTCCTAGGATATTGTCTTTTCTACAAGAAGGTTTAGAAAAGGGTTTATCTGCTAGTTCGTTAAAGGGACAGATCTCAGCTCTGTCCATCCTTTTACACAAGCGTCTGTCAGAAGTTCCAGACGTTCAGGCTTTTTGTCAGGCTTTGGCCAGGATTAAGCCTGTGTTTAAATCTGTTGCTCCGCCGTGGAGCTTAAATTTAGTTCTTAACGTTTTACAGGGTGCTCCGTTTGAACCCCTTCACTCCATTGATATCAAGCTGTTATCTTGGAAAGTTCTGTTTTTAATGGCTATTTCCTCGGCTCGTAGAGTCTCTGAATTATCAGCCTTACATTGTGATTCTCCGTATCTGATTTTTCATTCAGATAAGGTAGTTCTGCGTACTAAACCTGGGTTCTTACCTAAGGTAGTCACTAACAAGAATATCAATCAAGAGATTGTTGTTCCATCATTGTGTCCTAACCCTTCTTCAAAGAAGGAACGACTTCTGCACAATCTAGACGTAGTCCGTGCCCTGAAATTTTATTTACAGGCAACTAAAGATTTTCGACAAACTTCTTCCCTGTTTGTCGTTTATTCTGGACAGAGGAGAGGTCAAAAAGCATCTGCTACCTCTCTCTCTTTTTGGCTTCGTAGCATAATACGCTTAGCCTATGAGACTGCTGGACAGCAACCTCCTGAAAGGATTACAGCTCATTCTACTAGAGCTGTGGCTTCCACTTGGGCCTTTAAGAACGAGGCCTCTGTTGAACAGATTTGCAAGGCTGCAACTTGGTCTTCTCTTCATACTTTTTCCAAATTTTACAAATTTGACACTTTTGCTTCTTCGGAGGCTGTTTTTGGGAGAAAGGTTCTTCAGGCAGTGGTTCCTTCCGTATAGAGATCCTGCCTGTCCCTCCCGTCATCCGTGTACTTAGCTTTGGTATTGGTATCCCATAAGTAATGATGACCCGTGGACTGACTACACTTAACAGGAGAAAACATAATTTATGCTTACCTGATAAATTCCTTTCTCCTGTAGTGTAGTCAGTCCACGGCCCGCCCTGTTTTTTAAGGCAGGTCTAAATTTTTTAATATACTCCAGTCACCACTGCACCCTATAGTTTCTCCTTTCTCGCTTGGTTCTCGGTCGAATGACTGGGTGTGACGTAGAGGGGAGGAGCTATATAGCAGCTCTGCTTGGGTGATCCTCTTGCACTTCCTGTTGGGGAGGAGTTAATATCCCATAAGTAATGATGACCCGTGGACTGACTACACTACAGGAGAAAGGAATTTATCAGGTAAGCATAAATTATGTATATATATATATATATATACACACACACACATATACATATATATATATATATATATAAATATATATATATATATATATATATATATATATATATATATATATATATATATATATATATATATATATATATATATATATATATAGTGTGTGTAATATATATATATATATACACATAGTGTGTGTAATATATATATATATATATATATATATATATATATATATATATATATATATATATATATATATATATATATATATATATATATATATATATATATATATATATATATATATATACTGCAACTAACGATTATTTTCATAATCGATTAATCGGCCGATTATTTTTTCGATTAATCGGCTAATCTGATAAAAATATATATATATATTTTTCCCTATATTTTAAAGTAAAATCTGCATACTGAGTGTTATAAATATAAACTTTAGACTAAAACTTTACAACTTTACATTAATACAACTGTTGGTCTAATTTTTTATACAGCAGAACAATTTTTAATAATTAAGCAAAACGAAACCACAAACTTTTTGAAAAGAGGTAGAACTAGTAAGAGGTAGACTACCACTGTTTATAGCATTATGTTATTTACTCTTTCAGGAACTTTGCAATGAAATGTAAAAATGTCCACATGCTCCTGGCTGAGGCTGGCTCTCTTTTGCAGCTATTTTGCCTGCAGCAGAGAAGAGGCACTTAGATGGTGTTGAGGTGCCTGAGGTGCATAAGTAGGGTTTTGCAAAATTTCCCCAAGTGGAATATTTATCCCTGTTAGCCCTCCACCAATGCAAGGGGCCTCTTAACAAAGTAAGCCTGGACTTCATTCTGACATAAAAATATCTTGAATATCTATGTGCAATGGTAAACAACCAGCTATAAGGTTAGGGGAAAAAATATCTAGTCCCCTCTTAAAATAACAGATATATACTTATAGAGGTTGAATTTGGTACATATTACAATTAATTAAAAATATTAAAAACAAAAACAAAAAAAGGCAATAGCAAGCAATCCGCTAAAATTGTGTAAACAGGTAATAGTGACATCAAGTCATATAACAAAGGGCTAGGTGTAAATAATAAGCTCAGCATTATATCATGCAATGCATAGCCCCAAATCACCTGATTTTATATAAACAATCCAAATTATGACTCCTATTTTATTCCTTGGTTGCACATAAGACAGGAGTAGTAAACTTAAAAAGAAACTTATAGTGTCCTGAAAAAGTGAAAAGTAAAATGTCTGTAGACGTTCTTTAGGCTAAGGGCATAACCATAATACACAATACCCTATGCAGGAGCTCATTGGAGTAAAGTTGACAACTATTTTCATAATCGATTATTATTGATTATGCCGACTAGTTGTTGCAGATATATAGTGTGTGTATATACATACACACGTACATACACGTGGAGAGAGAGATTAAATAATTGCTGTAAAACACTTTTTTATATCGGTAGTTTAACCTTTTTTTTTAATTTTATTTTTGCCAGCAATGGATGTGGACCAACTACTTATTTTCAATACAGTGAGCTTATACAGGGTAACTGCTAGCCATCATGATTCTGAGTTCTACTTCCCATGAATGGTGGTAGGAAAATCAACAATAAACGGCTCTCTTTGTGAGAGTTAATTTTATGAGGTGTTGTGATACCCTGGTGCTGTGTATTTATTGAGCCCTGGCATATGTTACACACACTGACCTAAAAACTGTGTATTGTTAGATAAAGGAGCCAGCTTTATAGAAGAGGAGTCAGCTTTTGTACTTCTGTGGCAAGTTTGTTACAGCATGACCGTGGCCTTGTGCATAAAGCAAAGTCTATGAAGACATTTTTTGATGAGTTTGGTGTGGAGAAACTTGAGTGGCCTGCAGAGAACCCTGACCTCAATCCCACTGAACACCTTTAGGATGTATTGGAACGCTGATTGCGAGTCAGATCTTCTTGTCCAACATGAGTGCCTAACCTCACAAATGCTCTTTTGGCTGAATCGGCACTAATTCCCACAGACACACTCCAAATTATTGTTAAAGCCTTCCCAGAAGATTTGTGGCGGTTATAGCTGGGGCATCTCCATATTAATGCTCATGGTTTTGGAATAGTATGACCAACAAGCTCATATACAAATAAACACTAATAATAAATAGATGCATAGAGCCATATGATTGCGTATGCAGCATATACAGGTAAATAATTTTCCATGTGTAGGAAGAGGAGTACAATTTTGTAAAGAAAATTTAATATTAAAATTAAATTTAAGGTGTTTAACAAAGTTAAACCCTAGTGTGGTGGTTAAAAACATTATCGGTTTCACCTGTTTTTACTGCTGGTCAGGTTAATTCAAAAACATAACAGTTAAAGAGTCAGTATAGCGCACAGGGTCATATTTGTCTTTCTTTCTGTGCAGCTATATAGTGAAAGTAGCGTGGCAGTCGGTTGCGCCCAGGCTCTCATTAACATACTGCTATACAAGAGAGTACCACTTGATAATGTGTAGCTAATTCTCAAAATGGAAATATTGTTTATTATTTATTATTATTATTTCAAATTCAATTTCCATAAATTGTTGTCGGGAGTTTTTTTTTTTTAGCTGTTTTGGCAGAATAATTCTTTCCAAATGCTTAAAATCAGAAATAATATTGCAAAATTTAAAGTGTGTGGTTGTTTTTTCTATTTTTCATTATTAATTTCTGTAAACTTATTTTATGTTTCTTTACCCATTACAGATACACAGGAGCAGATGGTCCAAGTGGCTTTGGCTTTGAATTAACCTTTAGATTAAAACGAGAGGCTGGTGAATCGGCACCCCCAACGTGGCCAGCAGAACTAATGCAGGGTCTTGCAAGATATGTCTTCCAGTCTGGTAAGTTTTAACTAATGCATATTTTAACGATTTTTGCCCACTTTATCCACTCACTGTTTGACCCGGATCTTTGCTGGTTTTTACTTCCAAGCTGTGAGATAGGGAGCACTTTGATGACGTACGCTGTGGGATATGGAGACTTTAAGGATTGTGGGCCTCTACGTTTTTCATCCGTTGTACGCACTGACTTTTTCAAGGGGGGTCTGTCAGATTACAACCTCATACTTATGCTTCCCTTATATATCCATAGGTGAAGTTCTTTTGGCCAATATAGCCTCCTGTACACAACTCCAAAGCTTTAAAGCGTGTCTATTCGTGTACCTCCGTGAATTACTTATGCTGGACATTATGTAAATCACTCCAAAAAATGTTAACCGAGTGGCAGAAATTAGGAGTGACAAATTTAGGGAAAAGGGATACAGTAGTGATCGAAAACACTAGGAATAGAGCTATAAATGAGGATAGGACGTCTTTATTAGTTGCTAAGAATAGCATCAGGAAAGACAATAAGGTTAACATTTAAATGCATTACTACATCCAATGAGGGAAATAAAGTGATCACAGAAGTTTAAATAAAAAAAAAACAGAGCCGTGGGATTTTAAAATCTGATCCCATCTTGGTATCGGTACTAACGAAAGAACCTCTAATAACCTTTAGAAGGGCTAAAAATCTTAAAACCATGTTTTCCCTCAGTAAACTAAAGCCTTTAAATCAGACACTGAGTATACAGAGCAACTGGTATTTTGAAGGAAGGAACTTATTAGTATGGCAAGTCCCATGTAATATTTTACAACTCTGATAAGACTAATTTAATATAAAATTCCGCTGTACATGGAATTCTACACATGATGTTGTTGTTGTTGTATATCTTTTAAGCTGTGGCTGTGACAAATTATACATAGGGCGTACAAAAAGGAAGATAAGATTTAACAAGCATTTGTATAATATTAAAGAAAAGATGGAAAAACATAGTGCACCTTTTCATTTTATGGAACAACATGGTAGTGATCATACAAATTATTAGTTGGATCCAACCAAGAATAACAAATTTATTGAGATTCTGTCAACAGGAGACATTCTGGATCCAAAGGTTGAAATACCTGTACCCAGATAGCTTAAATGTTGATGTAGCTATAGCATTTATGTAGATTCATCACTGTGTAAGGTGTAGCAATTTCTATTAAAGGGATATGAAACCCAAATTTTTTCTTTCTTGATTCAGATAGTGCATGTAATTTACTCCAATTACCATTTTTTTTTGTTCTTTTGGTGTCTTTATTTGAAAAGCAAGAGTGTAAGCTTAGGAGCCGGTCCATTTATGGTTCAACACCCTGGGTAGTGCTTGCTGATTGGTGGCTACATACAATACTATACTAGGAAATAGGGTTTTTAACATAACTGCAAACTTTTTTTTATTTTTTTATTTGGATTGATTTAAAAAAAAAAAAAAAATAGGAACCTTTTACATACTGTACTTCACCGCGGTATACTAATAGACACGCTTTAAAGGGACACTAAACCCACATTTTTTTTCTTTTGTGATTCAGATAGAACAAGCAATTTTAAGCAACTTTTCTAATTTACTCCCAAAAATGGGACAAATTCTAAACTTACATTCTTGCTTTTCAAATAAAGACTGCAAGAGAATTAAGAAAAATTGATAATAGGAGTAAATAAAAAAGTTGCTTAAAATTGCATGCTCTATATTAATCATTAAAGAAAAAAAAATGGGTTCAGTGTCCCTTTAAAGTTTTGGAGGATATGCTAATAGAACTTCACCTATGAATATATAAGGGAATCCTTAGTATGAGGTTGTAATCTAACAGACTCCTCTTGAAAAAGTCTGTGCGTACAACGGACGAAACGCGTATAAGCCCACAATTCTAAGCAAAGCCTCCATATCCCACAGTGTACGTCATAAAGGTGCTCCTTATCTCACAACTTTGATCCGGATCGTTGCAGGTTCTTTCTTCAAACAGTGAGTGGATAAAGCGGACAATGCTAATAGAGGGAGCTGTAGTTGGAAACGACTGAGTGAGAGGAATGCATAAAATGTTATATGCTTTTTATTTATTGCTATCTAGTAAGTGCATTATTTGAAAAGCACTTGCCATGTGTTTGCTGTATGCTGGTGCTTTTAGTTGCTGTATAACAATAAGATAATAGTTTTTGAAAGTAAGGGGCATGAAACGCAACATTTTCTTTCAGGATTCATAGAGGATGCAATTTTAAACAGCATTCTAATTTAATTCTGTTATCAAATTTTCTTTGTTTTCTTGGTATCTTTTGTTGAAAAGCAGGGACGTAAGCTCTGGAGCGTGCACATATCTGGAGCACTATATGGCAGCAGTTTTTTGTTTTTTTATTGTATGCTCTGAGTCGTACCATTTTTGGGGAGTTTCAGATCCCTTTGAAAATGGTAGACCTTTTTACTACAGACCAAGGGAACTAATTAGTATCAAAATACACTGCCCCCTGATTTGCCAACATCTCATAGTGCAATTTGTTATAGAACTGACCTTTCTTAGTTGATTGCTTCTCTTTTTTTTTCTTTTTTTTATGAAAACCGTTTCTTTGAAGTCTAGTACAGCTGATTATTGAAGTGTTGCAGTATTTAAAGGGACGTTAGCTGTATATTTTTCTTTTATTACTCAGAGCATATTATTTTAAACACCCCCCCCCCAATAAACTTCTATTACATTTTTGCTTTGTTTTCTTAGTATCCTTTTGTTGAAGGAGCAACAGCACACTACTTTAAGCAAATCATAAGAGGTGTGTGTATGTATATATATATATATATATATATATATATATATATATATATATATATATATATATATATATATATATATATATATATATATATATATTCTATCTGAACCATAAAAGAAAAATGTTGGGTTTCGTATCCCTTTACAACTGTATAGAAATAGACTTGGCATATGAACATTTGACCAAGATATAAAACAAAGCAATAATTAGTGTGCATGAATTCATGCTTTGATAAACACGTTTGCTAAACACGTTTTTGATAAACACGTTTAGAAAAAAATAAAGAAACAGACGACAGGTTAGAACAGTGGTCGATAAATCTGTTTAAAATTTAGGAGTAAGGAAGAATATTTATGAGCCAGACATACTTTTATGAGCCAGACAGTGGTATCTGTTATGGAAAATAACCTGGAGTTGTGAAACCCTGGGCTATAACAAAGTCGAGTAATATAAACTGACATTTCTCCTGTTAAGTGTAGTCAGTCCACGGGTCATCATTACTTCTGGGATATTAACTCCTCCCCAACAGGAAGTGCAAGAGGATCACCCAAGCAGAGCTGCTATATAGCTCCTCCCCTCTACGTCACACCCAGTCATTCTCTTGCACCCAACTAATAGATAGGATGTGTGAGAGGACTGTGGTGATTATACTTAGTTTTTATATCTTCAATCAAAAGTTTGTTATTTTAAAACAGCACCGGAGTGTGTTGTTCCTTCTCAGGTAGAATTTGAAGAAGAATCTACCTGAGTTTTTGGATGATTTTAGCCGGCGTAGCTAAGATTCATTTTGCTGTTCTCGGCCATTCTGAGGAGTGAGGTAAACTTCAGATCAGGGGACAGCGGGCAGGTTCACCTGCAAAGAGGTATGTTGCAGTATATTATTTTCTGAGGAATGGAATTGACTGAGAAAATACTGCCAATACCGATATAATGTAAGTTCAGCCTTAAATGCAGTAGTAGCAACTGGTATCAGGCTGTTATGTATATATGTGTACACTTCAGTATTCTGGGGAATGGCACTCCACTGGGATAATACTATATGCATATAATTTTTAGCCTAACTTGCAGTGGGAACGTCTAGCAACAGGCTGTTTAATGACATTTCATGTTATTTGATTTTAAACGTTTTTGCTGGCATGCTAAATTGTTTAATTATTTGAGGTACTGGGTGAAAAATTGTTTTGGGCACTGTTTTTCCACTTGGCTGTCGTTTTTTTAATTTAAGACAGTTTACTGAACTTCCCTCACTGCTGTGTGTGAGGGGGAGGGGCCTATTTTGGCGCTTTTGCTACGCATCAAAAATTCAGTCAAAGGTCTGTTTCTCTCCCTGCATGATCCGGATCGTCTCTACAGAGCTCAAGGGTCTTCAAAAATTATTTTGAGGGAGGTAATCACTCACAGCAGACCTGTGAGATTGTGCTTTGACTGTGATAAAAAACGTTTATATTTTGTACATTTTTTTTCTGCTATTAAGGGTTAGTTATCCATTACTAATGGGGGCAATCCTTTGCTAAATTTATGCCTTTACCGGGAAAAATGTGGTTTTTATAATTTCTCCGGTTCATTGTTATTCAACTGTCATAATTTTTTCTGTGCTTCTTAAAGGCACAGTGCGTTTTTCATATTACTTGTAAATTGAGTGAAAAGTATTTCCAAGCTTGCTAGTTTAATTGCTAGTTTGTTAAACATGTCTGACTCAGAGGAATATCTCTGTGCTATATGTGCAAAAGCCAAGGTGGAGCCCAATAGAAATGTATGTACTAATTGCATTGATGCTACTTTAAATAAAGGTCATTCTGTACAAATTGAACATCATTCACCAAACAACGAGGGGGAAGTTATGCCGACTAACTTGCCTCACGTGTCAGTACCTGCATCTCCCGCTCGGGAGGTGCGTGATATGGTAACGCCGAGTACTTC
The DNA here is from genome assembly GCF_027579735.1 of Bombina bombina. Taxonomy (NCBI): domain Eukaryota; kingdom Metazoa; phylum Chordata; class Amphibia; order Anura; family Bombinatoridae; genus Bombina; species Bombina bombina. The sequence continues at coordinate 162,272,616 of NC_069507.1, read as the reverse complement.
AGGGCGGCCATTACAAATCACACTACAGGACATGGCTAATGTTATGACTGAAGTTTTGTCTAAATTACCAGAACTTAGAGGTAAGCGAGATCACTCTGGGGTGAGAACAGAGTGCGCTGATAATATTAGAGCCATGTCAGATACTGCGTCACAATTTGCAGAACATGAGGACGGAGAGCTTCATTCTGCGGGTGACGGATCTGATCCAAATAAATTGGATTCAGACATTTCAAATTTTAAGTTTAAGCTGGAAAACCTCCGTGTATTACTAGGGGAGGTGTTAGCGGCTCTGAATGATTGTAACACAGTTGCAATACCAGAGAAAATGTGTAGGTTGGATAAATATTTTGCGGTACCGTCGAGTACTGACGTTTTTCCTATACCTAAGAGACTTACTGAAATTGTTACTAAGGAGTGGGATAGACCCGGTGTGCCTTTCTCACCCCCTCCTATATTCAGAAAGATGTTTCCAATAGACACCACCACACGGGACTTATGGCAAACGGTCCCTAAGGTGGAGGGAGCAGTTTCTACTTTAGCTAAGCGTACCACTATCCCGGTGGAGGATAGCTATGCCTTTTCAGATCCAATGGATAAAAGTTAGAGGGTTACCTTAAGAAAATGTTTGTTCAACAAGGTTTTATATTACAACCCCTTGCATGCATTGCGCCTGTCACGGCTGCGGCAGCATTTTGGTTTGAGTCTCTGGAAGAGACCCTTGACTCAGCTCCATTAGATGAGATTACACACAAGCTTAAAACCCTTAAGCTAGCTAATTCATTTATTTCTGATGCCGTAGTACATTTAACTAAACTTACGGCTAAGAATTCCGGATTCGCCATTCAGGCGCGCAGAGCGCTGTGGCTAAAATCCTGGTCAGCTGATGTTACTTCTAAATCTAAATTACTTAACATACCTTTCAAAGGGCAGACCTTATTCGGGCCCGGTTTGAAAGAAATTATCGCTGACATTACAGGAGGTAAAGGCCATGCCCTGCCTCAAGACAGAGCCAAACCTAGGGCTAGACAGTCTAATTTTCGTGCCTTTCGTAACTTCAAGACAGGAACAGCATCAACTTCCTCTGCACCAAAACAGGAAGGAGCTGTTGCTCGCTACAGACAAGGCTGGAAACCTAACCAGTCCTGGAACAAGGGCAAGCAGGCCAGAAAACCTGCTGCTGCCCCTAAGACAGCATGAATTGAGGGCCCCCGATCCGGGAACGGATCTAGTGGGGGGCAGACTTTCTCTCTTCGCCCAGGCTTGGGCAAGAGATGTCCAGGATCCCTGGGCGTTAGAGATCATATCTCAGGGATATCTTCTGGACTTCAAAATCTCTCCCCCAAAAGGGAGATTTCATCTTTCAAGGTTGTCAACAAACCAAATAAAGAAAGAGGCGTTTCTACGCTGTGTTCAAGATCTTTTACTAATGGGAGTGATCCATCCGGTTCCGCGGTCGGAACACGGACAAGGGTTTTACTCAAATCTGTTTGTGGTTCCCAAGAAAGAAGGAACCTTCAGACCAATCTTGGATTTAAAGATCCTAAACAAATTCCTAAGAGTTCCATCATTCAAAATGGAAACTATTCGGACAATCTTACCCATGATCCAAAAGGGTCAGTACATGACCACAGTGGATTTAAAGGATGCCTACCTTCATATACCGATTCACAAAGATCATTACCGGTATCTAAGGTTTGCCTTCCTAGACAGGCATTACCAGTTTGTAGCTCTTCCATTCGGGTTGGCTACGGCTCCAAGAATCTTCACAAAGGTTCTGGGCTCTCTTCTGGCGGTACTAAGACCGCGAGGAATTTCGGTGGCTCCGTACCTAGACGACATTCTGATACAAGCATCAAGCTTTCAAACTGCCAAGTCTCATACAGAGTTAGTACTGGCATTTCTAGGGTCGCATGGGTGGAAGGTGAACGAAGAGAAGAGTTCTCTCTTACCACTCACAAGAGTTCCCTTCTTGGGGACTCTTATAGATTCTGTAGAAATGAAGATTTACCTGACAGAAGACAGGTTAACAAAGCTTCAAAATGCTTGCCGTGTCCTTCATTCCATTCAACACCCGTCAGTGGCTCAATGCATGGAGGTAATCGGCTTAATGGTAGCGGCAATGGACATAGTACCCTTTGCACGCCTACATCTCAGACCGCTGCAATTGTGCATGCTAAGTCAGTGGAATGGGGATTACTCAGATTTGTCCCCTACTCTGAATCTGGATCAAGAGACCAGAAATTCTCTTCTATGGTGGCTTTCTCGGCCACATCTGTCCAGGGGGATGCCATTCAGCAGACCAGATTGGACAATTGTAACAACAGACGCCAGCCTACTAGGTTGGGGCGCTGTCTGGAATTCCCTGAAGGCTCAGGGATCATGGACTCAGGAGGAGAGTCTCCTTCCAATAAACATTCTGGAATTGAGAGCAGTTCTCAATGCCCTTCTGGCTTGGCCTCAGTTAACAACTCGGGGGTTCATCAGGTTTCAGTCGGACAACATCACGACTGTAGCTTACATCAACCATCAAGGAGGGACAAGAAGCTCCCTAGCGATGATGGAAGTATCAAAGATAATTCGCTGGGCAGAGTCTCACTCTTGCCACCTGTCAGCGATCCACATTCCTGGAGTGGAGAACTGGGAGGCGGATTTCCTAAGTCGTCAGACTTTTCATCCGGGGGAGTGGGAACTTCATCCGGAGGTCTTTGCCCAAATACTTTGACTTTGGGGCAAACCAGAGATAGATCTCATGGCGTCTCGCCAGAACGCCAAGCTTCCTTGTTACGGGTCCAGGTCCAGGGACCCGGGAGCGGTCCTGGTAGATGCTTTGACAGCACCTTGGACCTTCGGGATGGCCTATGTGTTTCCACCCTTCCCGATGCTTCCCCGATTGATTGCCAGGATCAAACAGGAAAGAGCATCAGTAATTCTAATAGCGCCTGCGTGGCCACGCAGGACCTGGTATGCAGATCTAGTGGACATGTCATCCTGTCCACCTTGGTCTCTGCCTCTGAGACAGGACCTTCTAATTCAGGGTCCTTTCAAACATCAAAATTTAATTTCTCTGAAGCTGACTGCTTGGAAATTGAACGCTTGATTTTATCAAAGCGTGGTTTTTCGGAGTCAGTTATTGATACCTTTAATACAGGCTAGGAAACCTGTTACCAGAAAGATTTACCATAAAATATGGCGTAAATACTTACATTGGTGCGAATCCAAGAGTTACTCATGGAGTAAGGTGAGGATTCCTAGGATATTGTCTTTTCTACAAAAGGGTTTAGAAAAGGGTTTATCTGCCAGTTCCTTAAAGGGACAGATCTCAGCTCTGTCCATTCTTTTACACAAACGTCTGTCAGAAGTTCCAGACGTTCAGGCTTTTTGCCAGGCTTTGGCCAGGATTAAGCCTGTGTTTAAAACTGTTGCTCCACCATGGAGCTTAAATTTAGTTCTTAACGTTTTACAGGGTGTTCCGTTTGAACCCCTTCATTCCATTGATATCAAGCTGTTATCTTGGAAAGTTCTGTTTTTAATGGCTATTTCCTCGGCTCGTAGAGTCTCTGAGTTATCAGCCTTACATTGTGATTCTCCGTATCTGATTTTTCATTCAGATAAGGTAGTTCTGCGTACTAAACCTGGGTTCTTACCTAAGGTTGTCACTAACAAGAATATCAATCAAGAGATTGTTGTGCCATCATTGTGTCCTAATCCTTCTTCAAAGAAGGAACGACTTCTGCACAATCTAGATGTAGTCCGTGCCCTGAAATTTTATTTACAGGCAACTAAAGATTTTCGCCAAACTTCTTCCCTGTTTGTCGTTTATTCTGGACAGAGGAGAGGTCCTCTCTCTCTTTTTGGCTTCGTAGCATAATGCTGGACAGCAGCCTCCTGAAAGAATTACAGCTCATTCCACTAGAGCTGTGGCTTCCACTTGGGCCTTTAAGAACGAGGCCTCTGTTGAACAGATTTGCAAGGCTGCAACTTGGTCTTCTCTTCATACTTTTTCCAAATTTTACAAATTTGACACTTTTGCTTCTTCGGAGGCTGTTTTTGGGAGAAAGGGTTCTTCAGGCAGTGGTCCCTTCCGTATAAAGATCCTGCCTGTCCCTCCCGTCATCCGTGTACTTTAGCTTTGGTATTGGTATCCCAGAAGTAATGATGACCCCTGGACTGACTACACTTAACAGGAGAAAACATAATTTATGCTTACCTGATAAATTCCTTTCTCCTGTAGTGTAGTCAGTCCACGGCCCGCCCTGTTTTTTATGGCAGGTCTAAATTTTTAAATTATACTCCAGTCACCACTGCACCCTATAGTTTCTCCTTTCTCGTTTGGTTCTCGGTCGAATGACTGGGTGTGACGTAGAGGGGAGGAGCTATATAGCAGCTCTGCTTGGGTGATCCTCTTGCACTTCCTGTTGGGGAGGAGTTAATATCCCAGAAGTAATGATGACCCGTGGACTGACTACACTACAGGAGAAAGGAATTTATCAGGTAAGCATAAATTATGTTTTCAAGTATTTTTTTTTTCTTTGTTACCTATTAAAGATGATATTTACGCAGGTTTCCAGGTGTGGTAGGTACATACCTTGGATTTGCCTATAACGCACTCCATCTAAATTCAAGTGCTGTTGATAATGTCCTAGAGAATTATTCTGTAAATTCTTCTGTTATGAAGAAGGCGTCAGTTACCCTGAAACCGTATCACAATAAAAGAATGTTTATTTTAAATCCAGTAAGTGCCTACTTATGTAATAATTAATAACCTCTTAGGTCATAAGTGCTTTATGGCTGTTTTCCAAGGTTGAAAGGTGATAGCCCTTTGGTCTAGTGCTGCTTCGCTCTACTGATCATATTTAACACTATGATCTAGATGTCTGGGGAAAAAACATCTGTGAATGATGAGAGCACAAAACAAGATCCTATGTAATGTTGCTGAGCTTAGCTATAAGGGTGCACTAATCTTATGTGACCATAGTAATAAAAATAACAAAAAATAATAATTTTAATACTAGCTTTCGTTATAATGTGCCAGCAGATTCCACAGCTCTATACAGAGGGTAAAATAATAAGACAGGGAAGGCAGATTGGAACAGAAGAATTACAGAACCCTTCTCTCTAGAGCGCTTCTAAACTTAGTAGTTCCTCATTCAGGCTTGTAAAACCCATTTGTCAGGACACCAGTGGCACCTCCACAACTTTACTTAGTACCTGTGTGTGTTTTTTTTTTTTTTTTGTTTTTTTTTTAAGAGGGCGATAGTAACCTGATGCTTTGGATATACAATTTTATATAGCCCATTGGTATTTAAGTTGTTCTTCAGAATATAGTCTATAATTTAAGAACTCAAGTAAATGACCCTTTGGTTTGCATGACACACAAGCCAATGATTATTGTTGCTGGTTCTCAAGGCATTGACAATCAACCCTGTGACTGTCAGTAGCACAACAAAGACTGGTTTAGACCCATTGCCCCTGTCAGACACTTAGCATTACAATGTTCCTGAATGGATAATGCAAATACTGAATCTAGCTGCTGTTTCTTTCCTAAGATATGGTGAGTCCATGGCATCGTCAATTACTGTTGGGAATATCACTCCTGGCTAGCAGGAGGAGGCAAAGAGCACCACAGTCAGCGAAAAGTGTGTGTTTTCAATAAAATCAGTTCCTGTTTCACCTGAATGCTAGTATGTCTAGTTATTTGGGTGGCCTCCTGCTAAAATCACTTTCCTGGGCTACATAGCAGCCTGTTCCAGGCAGATGAAGGACCCGCTGACAGAGCTACCTAATCTGAGTAGCCAGAGTCTGCCACAGGGTGGGACCCTGAATACTGGTGCTGTTGGGCATCAGGGGTGGTTACAGTCTGTGGTCACTTGCCAGCTACATAGCTGCAGTCGGCAGGGAGGAAGCAGGACCCATTTGGCAGAGCTACCCAGTTGGAGTAGCCGGGGTATCTGTCACACTGCTTTTTTTTTATTTTGGGATTTAGATAATCCTGTGTTAAGGATTATTTCAGGCATGAGGCAGGCACTTTTGATAGCATGTGTGAGACTGACATGTCCCTTTGATAAAAGGGGTAATGTTTATTTTGAGCTCATTTTTATTTCTAAACTAATATTATGTGTTTGACAAGTTTTAGGCAGTTTGCATCTTTACACAGATGCATTATTTTGTATTTTAAACCGGAGCTATTCTTGTGAAACCCTCCGGTTCTCAAACGCCTTTTCTGTTCTGTTGACAGATCCGGTAGTTACGGGCTCTGTTTAGTTTTGTTTACTGCGTACCAGGAAATAGTTTTCGCGCCTTCCTGGTGACGTAGTTATCGAATCCGGTCATGTGATCGGCTTCGGAGCAGCGTTTTGCTGTTAGTCAGTAAGCTGTAGAAGCTGCAACTTGCTAGACCCTCCGGTTATTGTCTTTGGAGCAGGTAGGCGACTCAGTTGAGACTGAGGTGTGGAGTGTCCTGAGGGGGTAGTTAGGAGCGTATTTTCGCTCTAGTGATATTTTACTGACACACAAGTGATTATTTTTTTTTTAAGAACATGTACACTTGTAATTTAAAGACAAGATATCTGACATGGAGCAGGAATCTGCTCAGATGAATTCTTGTCTTTTGTGCTTAGAAGCGCAAATTGCTGCCCATATGCAATTTTGTTCCTCATGTATCAAAATGACATTGCAAAATAGAGATTTTTTTTTGTGTTGAGCCTAATGTTTCTCAGGATGATGCTGTTCAGGTAATACCACAGCCTTCTCCTGTAATGTCCCAAGCCTCAATGGTGTCACATGCAGTGCCCTGTGGTTCCTCTTTAACTCCCAGTGGAGTATATTTGAAAGCAGAAATTGCAGCTCAAGTATCTTCAGCGGTATCGGCTGCGTTAGCTGCTTTTCCTATGCTAAAGGGAAAGTGTAAGAGAAAAAATAATTCAGACAGCAAGGTTTCTGATTCCATTAATCTTCGGCTCGGAGAGTCTCGGAACTCTCAGCTTTGAAGTTTGATTCTCCTTATCTTTCATGCAGATAAGGTGGTTCTTCGTACTAAGTTAGGCTTCCTTCTTAAAGGGACTGTAAATAATGACACCCCAAAAACAATAATTATGTTATCCATTCTATGTGTATTATAAACATTATATTTTGCAGAGTCTAAGCTCTACGGAAGCGATATAAAAGTATTTTATACAATCACCATTTTTTTTTCCTCTCCTTTATCCGCCCATGCAGCCTGAGTATTTTTTTTTCATAGACAGTGCTGCAGGGCCGTTACGTCACACTTTAGATTTATACGCCCATTTTATTTTCCGGAGCGCGCATTTAGACTTGCTCCATTCATGCGCATTACCACCAGTCTGCTTCACAATATCAGAAATACAGAATCGCAATGCACGACTAAGCATTGTGATTCTGTGTATAGGGAAGAAGCCAGATTACAGTGCGCATGCGCACGTTAAGCATGAACGCGAGCTGTCAAAATAGGAGAAGACGGACAATCGATCGACTGTTGGCTGCAGTAGCAATGACGGCAAGTATAGAATTTTTTTTTTTTTCGTCGTAGGGTGACAGAAAAGGCTAGTTTAGGTGACAATGAAATAAAGATTTTGAAAGCTTCCACTGCGCTTTAACTCTGCATAACATGAATAATTAAAATCAGATATTATAAATTTCTATTTGTTACTCCATTAATTTATATGGTTTACAGTCCCTTTAAAGTTGTTTCGGATAGAAATATTAATCAGGAAATTATTGTTCCTTCCTTATGTCCTAATCCTTCTCATAAGCAAAGTTTGTTAAACAACTTGGATGTAGTGCGTGCTCTTAAATTTTACCTTCAGGTGACTAAGGATTTTTGCCATTCTTCTGCCCTGTTTGTTTCTCTGGGAAACGTAAAGGTCAGAAAGCTACTGCTACCTCTTTCTCTTTGGTTGAGAAGTTTAATTTGTTTGGCTTATGAGACTGCTGGACTGCAGCCTCCTGAGAGGATTACAGCTCATTCCACTAGGGCTGTCTCTTCTTCCTGGGCTTTCAAAAATGAAGCTTCTGTGGAACCGATTTGCAAGGCGACAACTTGGTCTTCTCTACATACTTTTTCAAAATGTTTCAAATTCGATACTTTTGCCTCGACTGAGGCTAATTTTGGGAGAAAGGTTCTTCAAAGCGGTGGTGCCTTCTGTTACCTGTCTTGTCCCTCCCTAATCATCTGTGTCCTCCTAGCTTGGGTATTGATTCCCAACAATAATTGATGATGCCGTGGACTCACCATATCTTAGGAAAGAAAACAAAATTTATGCTTACCTAATAAATTTCTTTCTTTCTGGATATGGTGAGTTCACGGCCCTGCCCTTTATTTAAAGATAGTTGTTCTTTTGACTATAACCTCAGGCACCTCTGCACCTTGTGTTACTCCTTTTTCTCCATTTTACTTTGGTCGAATGACTGGGGGTTGTGGTTAAGGGAGTGATACTTAACAGTTTGACTGTGGTGCGCTTTGCCGCCTCCTGCTGGCCAGGAGTGATATTCCCAACAGTAATTGATGATGCCGTGGACTCGCCATATCCGGAAAGAAAGAAAGAAATTTATCAGGTAAGCATACATTTTGTTTTATCTTACCAGCAACAATGCTTTTGTATTTTGAGTGGGCTGCTTAGGTAGTAAGGTTCTCCATAAAAAGGTTTGCCAGCCGGGTGGCATTATGAAGTAGCTAGGTGGGGCAGTGTAATATTTTCTAATATTATGTAATTTTCTGCAATCCAAAGCACAAACTTAATTGCATAATTTCACAAATGTATTTTATTGATAATTTGTGCAATAAAAATTTAACATTTTTAATGTTGGCT